>NC_133660.1:56927094-57227094 GCF_037893015.1 Macrotis lagotis | reverse complement strand
CTCAATATTTGCTCACTATAATCACATTAGCTTCCCAAACCTCATCTCTGTGCTTCTCAGTTTTGTATGAATATGTGATGGGGGCTATCCTATGAGTAGCCAGAGTTTCCCTTCATTGTTCTAGTTAAAAACACATAGGAGACACAATAAAGAGACACTTAAGCATCTTTAAGTCACACAGGTGTGACCTAAAGATGCCTAATCATCTCTTTATTGTCACGTAGAAAGAAGAGGTTATTAGAGGAGTGTCCCCATGCTCAGGTCTCACTTGATTTTTACTGAGTCTTGGGTCACTACTGTTTAAGTTGGCTTCTGGAGAAGGGGATGGGAAGGGCAGCTTTCTCTGTTCTCAGTTGGGATAGTCTGAATGTGAGTTTGAGCTATCTTGTTTGTGCTTCCTCACTGCCAACCGGTTGTCTTGATTTTAGACCAATGTTTATCTATTCTAAGAAGAATCCAAGTTTAGAGGCAACCTTTTAAGTTCTATAGATCCAGTGGTCTGAGTCCCATCTGGCTTGAATAGACTGGTAACAAAAGGAGGAATCCCTGGCACCAACTGTAGTGCCCAAGGAGGTGACCATCAACTAAAGAATTAGCCCAAGCCTGGCTCATTTCCCCAGAAGATGTGAGCAGCAGTTGTCTGAACAATATAAAACCTAAATGGAATGTAAAATGTCTAACCAGCAATCCTAAAAATTGCTTTGATGAAATTTAAACATCAGCCTCTAGAGATAGAATAATAGTAATTATAGATAAAGTGATTGAATCCTGTTTTAAATTGTTCTGTCAATATATGTATTTCTTTTCTGTGTAGGAAGTAATTACCTGGCCCATACTTGATTTACACTGTACATTGAATACCTTTCTACTCTTCTTTTAGCTATATCTAGAATTGCATTTACCTAAGCTTTAAATAATACATCCAAGGATGCTGAGATGGGGTTTTAAAGACTTAGAGATTATGAGAAAAAAGAAATTTTCACTTTTTCTAGTCTCATTAGAGACCAAATTCCCTCAAGACCAAAACAGACTTTGTGTTTGAATCCAGAAAAGATAGGACTCTGAAGAGGTAGGTACAGTGCTCCACCGAGTGGGTCCTGTAGGATTTCCTTGATCTAAGAAATGCATCATACCAAGAATACACTCTCACTGTAACCATTGATTCTCCTTCTGTGTGGCCATGCTCAGAGCATCTAGGCCCATCTCCAAAACCACACTGACATCCACCAACACTGAGGTTACTTCCTGATATTCCTAAACAACCTCTGGAATTTCAATTACTCAATTTGCTTAGTTGATTCATACTACAATAATGAAAAGAGTGATATCCAAGTCAGGAAACTCTAGATCTGTTTCCTACTCCTTAGTAAATTCCTTTTGACTGACTGCCATGGTATTTTTTTTTAAGTTTTGGGATGATCACTAAATTTATTCAGCTAGGTCACAATTAGGGTGAATAATAAATCTCTTGAAGTGGTTGAATGTTTTCAAATTCTTACTTTTTGAAGTTATATTTATAGAAAATAGAGTGATTGGTTCTGGTCCAATGGAAATGTGCAGTACAAATTCAAATAATAGAACCTTTTCAGAGGATTCATTATTTTACTAATAGGTGCCTAACTATTTAAGACTCAGTTTTTCTATCATTAAAATGTGGATTGGGCTGTCTTCTTTCCAAGCATTTTTCAATAGCATGATGAAAACCCCATATCATACAAACATAATTTTTGGTCTTGAAACTTCTAATTAGGTTCATTTATTTGCTAATATATTCTTAAGAATGACTAATAAAGTAAGTCTTTTTATCTCTGCTATCGGGCTTAAGGGGCCACTGGATAAAGCACTGGAACAAGATTCAGAAAATTATTTCAGTCATTTTTCAATTGTGTTGGACTCTTTTTGACCCCATTTTGGAATTTCCTTTGCAAAGATATTGGAGTGATTTGCCACTTACTTCTCTAGTTCATTTTACAGATGAGGAACTGAGGCATACAAATTAAGTGACTTGTTCAAGGTCACACAGTTAATAAATGTCTGAGGCTACATTTAAATTCATAAAGTTGAGTCTTTCTGATTCTAAGCCCAGTGCTGTATTCACTATGGCGTCACCTAGAGTCAGGAAGACCTAAATTTAAATCCAGCCCAAGACACTTCATTTTGTAACACTGGCTGAATCACTTAATCTTGGTTTCCTTAACTGTAAAAGGGGAATAACAATAACTACCTTCTATTAATGTGAAGACCAGTAATGTATAAAATTGAGCACAGTGCCTAGAACATAGAGGACACTTAATAAATATCTGTTTCCTTCCTTCCTTCTTACATGATAAACAAGATAAATTACTCATAAAGACAGTTCTTGTCTCAAAAATCAAATCTCCTTCAATGATTCCAAAGGAATCAAAAATATTCATTAATAATATCTTTAATTATTTAATTAATAATACTTTTGTATAGATATATGATCTCATCTGATGTTCACAATATTTTTTTAATAAAACTTTATCTCATCCTTGTGCTATCACTAATATTGTGTGACCTTGGACTAATCATTTAACTTTTCTGGGATAGAGAGAGTGAACTGGAATGGACCGAGGTCTTTTCCAGATTCTAGATTATATATTCTTCTTTTTTAACCCACCACTAAACATGTAAAAACAATTACATAGCTTCTTATATTTGAGTTTCTTATAAAAGTGATCTTAAATTTTCATTCTTTCCTTATCTTATGCATTCCAAATTTTTCTTTTTTGAGGTTTCTATAAGCTATGTTTCTTTCAAATTTGGTCTTTTTAAGCTATTTGTAGTGTATGACTCTGCTTTCAGTCACATTTTATTCATTCTGAGTTAATTACTTGTCTTTTAAGATTTCTTTAAAATCTCCCCTTTCCCCCTCTCCTCTGACTCCTTTCTTTCTCCCTTTTCTCTTTCTTTTCAACGTTAGTACTTCCCTTCTTGTAAATTCTACTTACAAATTTTCTTGGGATCATAGGATTCTGAGATTATAGTCAGAATTGGCCTTCTCACTCAGCCCCTTTATTTTACAGTTGAGGAGCTAAAGCCCAGAGAGTTTGGAACTTTAATCAATCAAATAATCAATGAGTTATATGTTAAGTGCCTTGACATCACGTGCCAGATGCTGGGGTTACAAGAGCAGAGAATTCAAGAATTCCAACTCATAATGAGTTTACATTCTAATGGAAGGGATAAAAAGTATGTATATAAATATATGTAAATATATATATATATATACACATATTGCATACAAATGAAATTAATAAATACAAATCTACTCAAAATCATTAAATTGACTTACCTTAGACCATGCAGATAGAAAGTAACAGAACCAGCATTTAAGTTCTGTGACTCCAACATTCTCTTCCCTATTCTGTACCTAAATGGAGTTTCTTAGCCTTATTCCCCTTCCCTCTACTTTCTCTAAATGATTCTGCCACCCCTTTCCTTTGAAACACACACATCTCTGTTTTCAGCAGGAGCTATTTTCTTTCATTCCCCTACCCCGTATTATTTTCCCTAGATACTTTATTTGATGTCCTTCACTTGGGGTGGGTGGAAAGGAAGGGGTATGAATCTAACATCTTTATTTTTTATTTTTTTCATTTTTTACTCCCCACTTATAATTCTTCTCATATAGTTCCAGGTAGTTTCACTAGATTCATTTAGGTTTCTTATTGTACAATAATATCTGACTCTTCATGACTTCATTTGGAGATTTTTTTGGCAAAGATATTGTAATGATCTACCATTTTTTCCAACTCATAGATGAGGAAACTGAGGCAAACAGAATTAAATACCTTCCCAGAGTCTCATCGCTAGTACGTGAGGCTGGATTTGAACTCACGGAAACAAATCATCCTAACACCAGGTCCAGTTCTTAACCCACTGCACCATCTACCTGCCAAGGTCATGTAGGTAGTTGTTGCCTATCTGATTGTTTCATTTCATTTTCTTTCTCATTTCAGACTTCCTTAGATCTACCTTTTATTATGATATGTTCCTGATCAATCTCCCTTTTCCCAAAGAGGGTGCTCACAGTCCTTTTATAGAAAGCACCTGTTCTCTGCACCTGCAATATTTTACTTGACCAGATATGATATTCAGATGATGAACTGGTCACTTTTGTAGTATATCTTTAGCTATCCCTCAGATGATTTAAATGAAGTGCACTTGATAGGTGAAATGAAAACTCCATCTTCCTCTTGAAATGGTTAAAATTCATATATATATATATATATATATGTTTTGCAGCCCATTTGTTTCAGCTTATTTGTTAATTTAAATTCATCTCTTTGTCCATGTATTTTTAATTTTTGGAAAATTTTGGAAAAAAATGTTAAGGGAATTTGTTTTGCTTGACTATGAATATTTGTCACAAGGATTTTCTTTTTTTCTTTTAAATTGAGGAAAATAGAGGAGAAAATAAAATTGTTCATTGAAAAATGGCCGTGGATGTGAGGCAATTTGGGTTAAGTGACTTGCCCAGGGTCACACAGTAAGTGACAGAGACTGGATTCAAACTCTCATCCTCCTGATTCCAAGACCAATTCTCTATCCACTGCACCAAGCTTTTGGAGGGAAGGGACTATTTCTCTTTTGCATTTGAATTCTCAGAGTCAGTGCTTAATAGCTTTTAGTCATTTTGAGAGATTGCTGTTTGTTCTTCATTCTTGAAGAAGAGCATGACATTAGGGAATGACTCCATGACATGCAAGTGAACTGAGGGCTGTGCTAAGTCCCCAACCTTACTTTCTCCTCCAGAGTCATTTGGGTCTAGTGGCTAGAAATGAATTTTGAGGAGTAATTTCACCAACCATACAAGTTTATATCTAATAAGGTTCAAATAAGAGAAAATAGGTCTAATGCAGTAATGGAATTTTGGATTAATTTTTTCCAATGAGAAATAGGAGAATTGATGGAGTAAAAATCATCTCTTATAAAATAGAAGGCTGAGCAATAGAAGACCTGCTGTAGATAGGGTTTTGACTCTATCTCTGTGTGACCTTGACTATATCATTTAACCTTTCTCAACTGCAGTTTTCTAATAGAAGTTCCCCAGTTCACTGCATCTAAATTAACATCTACCTACCCATTTGTAAGAAGTAATAATTATCACATTTATATAAGGACAAATTCATGCTTATATTTTGAACAACCTAGTGAGACAGGTAGCATAACCTTAGTGTCTCCATTTTCAAGATCCTAAAAGGAATGAAGCAGCTCATGAAAGGTCCCACAGAAAGAAAGTGATAGAGTTGGAAATGGAACCCAGCTCTCCTGACTCTAAACCTCCTGCTTTTCACTAAACCAAATTGCCTCCCAAAAGAGAAAATATATGATGGAATGCTTTGAAAACTGTTAAGTGGTAAATAGATGCAAACTAATATGGATTAGTAATAAAAGAATATATTCTACTATAATACAGTATGGCATATTATATTTGCATCAAATTATAATAATTAAATTTGAGACCTATTTTTCTCTCAGTCCCAATCCCCCCACCCCTTTTTCTTCCCATGAGAGGAGGCTTCTAATGACAGATAACCTTATTTCCTTAAAAACAGCTTTCATTTGTTTCTTTCTCCTGATAGATTTATCCACCCATTTGATTTAAGATTAGGTTGATCAGAGTCAGGTGGTAACCAAAGGGTATAAAACGTGGGGATACAGGAAACATAAACTTTCAAGCACTATATAAAATGGAGCTATTAAATGGTTGTTTAAGTTAGGGAGAGGATACAGTCCCCATCTTCCCCTCTTCTCTTCTCTCCCCTAGCCATCTCAGTCCTGAGAATAGACTATTTGGAAACATTCCATTTTCACCCACTGCCCTAACCATTCAATAGAGAATGTTTTTTAAATATGTGGGTTTAACTATCAAAAGCACCAGAGTGAAAGGGCTGTTAGTCCAGTTGGAACCGACAGGCATTGGAGCATTTTCCCTGATAACACCACTTTCCCAATAAAACACAAATCTGAACAAATGAATGTAAAGAATTCCTGGCACTGGGGTGGGTTTTGTGTGCCTGTGCCGGTAGGGCTATTTCCCCTCTTCCAAAGTGTGAGCCCTAATGAGATCCAGGGGGACAGAGGTCTGTCAATCACAACATACTTTTCAAGTATAGTCATCTCGGCCCCGTCATAGAACCACGAGGCATGAAATAATTAGAAAGCCCAAAGTAACTGCTCTGTTTTACAAGAGCAAAATCCTTTTGTGGATCATTTACATAAACTTGTCACTTCCCATTAGAGTTCTAATACAGCCTGGATAATAACCGTGAAACTGGGGGAGGGGGGGGTCAAGGTATGTTGTTCTTCCATGTTTGAAATGCAAGGTGCGCATGTGCTCTTGGTTTCACTCCATCCGTTGAATTAATGCAAAATATCCTTTATTTTCCATTAAATAAAAACTATTCATGCTGCTATAGCAGCAGACCATGTGTTAGAAGAAGAAGGAAAAAAGGCTTCTGCATCAAGCCATTGTTAGGAGAGAATTCAGTTTGAGGAGCATTTCAAAGCTGATCCGATTGGGGAAGGAATCATGCTAACTATTTGCTATAAAATATTTATGTGTGCAAGAGCTATCAACAAAGTAGCCTGGAATAAAAGCATCCTTCTCGTTTGGTGATTTTTGGTCCAGTGATACTCAGGGGAGAAATTTCATCTATGTGAGAATACATGTATGTGAGTATGGACACACATAGTCTTGTTCACACATGGTTGAACGGGTTGATGGGATTTAGGGCAATCTGCATCTGAATGCTATTTCCCAAATCCAGTTCCAACAAGAGGTCACTAAAGACTGTTTGGATAATCATGGCTGAGAAAGCAGTTGCACTGATGCCAATAAGGAAGGGCACCCCTAGAGTAGACCAGGCAGCAGCCACTATTCAGCAGGCAGCCATTTTGTTGGTTTTCTGCCTATCCAGAGATTACCAAAAAAAGATGAATTTCCTCAAATCTTTCTCTTCCTTGTCTGAGTGTTTCCTTAGTACTAAAAATAGCAAAAAATACATAAAGATATGGAAAAAAGTCTATTTGTTTGCCACCATTCTAAATTCTAATGGTGTATCCTTTTTGTTAAATGGTAGGGTTTTAAAAATCTCTTTTCCCGATGAGTTTTCAAAAATTATTTTTATATTTGAACTGAGAATTCACCACAGTATACATGTGTGAATTAATGAGATGCACTTAGAAAGAAAAACTATGAAAACAATGATTTGATTGATTTTCATATATAATAATAATAATCTCTAAGACATATATGCGATAAAGCACTCTAATGTCTATAAACATAACATTTACAAATTTGTTAAGTTTGTAAGTTGTGTTATTTGTATCTTTGATACTTATCTTAGATTCTACAGCTCTTCTCTACTGGGAAGAAGGAATCAGAAAAACATTGACTTTAAAATCAGAGAACATGGGTTCAAATGATGTTCATGCATTACCTGTATGTACAAAGCATTTCACAACTCTGGGTCTCTGCTTCTTCTTTAAAATGGGAGTTGGATTAGATGGCCTCTGAGGTTCTTTCATTTCTATGGTCCCGTCTTTTTTTTCTGGGCCTCAGTTTCTTCATCTATAAAATGAGGGAGTCGAATAAGATGACTTATAATATCACTTATACAGCTTAAAGTCTGTGAATCTAGGATAGGTAGTGTGTCTGATGTATGACATACTATCTTAATTTAATGTTTAATTAATCTGTGTATGTATGGGTATACATGCAAGTATTTGCATGGACATGCATATGTGCCAGTACATGGATACTTTTCAGATCCTTGAAATTGATTGTGATTCATCTTGAACTGTATTAAAAAAAGTAGTGATTTGTTCAGTACAAGTCACTGCAAAGGCTAGTTAATGTACCCTCTGTTACCAAACAATCATTTATTTATTCAATAGTGTGGTTCTGTACGAGCCTTTTGCAGTAGGTCGATTTTATTACCCAGAAAACATGTAAAATCCTGGCCCAAAGAGCCAATGAGCTGAAGCTACCAATATTTGCACTATTTGAGTTTGATCTGGTCTGGGCCAAAATTATAAGTCAGGATGAGAGTGAAGATGGGGATGGGACTAGCAGAAGGAGAATGAAGAGAGAAAATCTAGGGGGCTGAATCTCAGCCAGGCTGGGAAAGCATTGTGAATGGATTTAAATCAGCTTCCCTCCCCCTCCCTTCCTGCCCCTTCTCCCCAATGCTATCCCCCTACTCTTCCAACCTCCCACCCCAACACACAACAAAAGTCTTAAATCCCCTTTCAGATCAGATTGGCCCATTTCACTGCTTGGGCCAGACAGACTGGAAACATGTTTGTCATTCAGCTTTTCTCCAGAGCTAGTCAGAAGACACTGAGGGTGGGGGTAGGAGGAGAGTCAGGAAATGGAGGGGGTGATGCAGTTCAGTGTTGTCTTTCTCATCTTTTAATCTAGGGACCCTTCCTCTAAAAACTGTTTGATTACTGTCTGCCCAAGAGCGAAGTCTGTCGGTCAGCTCTGGGCACTGATAGAAAAATATTATTAATGACTGACTCAAGTAAAGGCTTAAACAGAGATCTGAACTGAAAATATGATACTCTACACAGTCCAAGTTGATCAGGTCCACCAGAGCCAAACCCCTTATTTCTGAGTCCTCATTATGAACCAGAAGGGGAAGGGGTCTGTTGAGTCTGTTTTAGAAGTCTAAAGTGAAAAATGATCTCCAATGGGAAGGGACTAGAGCCACTGAAGCAGTTCTGCAGATGTGACCAGAGAATTTGAGGGTCTCTTTGGGAGTGGAACTTTCAAACTGGGCTGGGGGAGAATGCTTTTAACTTCAGGTATGGCCTTCTGGTTGGGAAGCAGAATGTGACTGTGTCAAAGCATCATTTTGTATAGGTACTGCTATATGAACATGATGGTTTAAAAAAGGACGACAAATCAGTTTTAGAGGGCCCAAAAGTCCATACTACTGCAGGTACTTGTTTATATTTCTCAGGGAGCTTGAGGAGAACCATAGCAACACTGAGGCCATTTTCTGTGTGATCCTTAGTCAAAGCACATTGCAAGCCTTACAGCATTATTCTTCTCTTATGAAGAGGGCTACATTGCACTTAGTGGATCAATGCTTTAGGGTTTCAGAAGTCTTCTCTCATTTCACAGATGAGGAAACTGAGGCCCCAGGAAGCTAAGCTAGTAATTCTTTAACAACTGTCTTTCTGAAAAAAAGCATACAAGACCACTTTTAAGTTTAATCTACCTCATTCATAGTTTCTTCATCATTTTATTAAGTCTAGACAACCAAATCCTGGTTTGCTGGCAATTTTGAAGGTGGGGATGCTCACACTGAGAATTAAATTGGCTCCCCAGAAAGCCAGTTCAAGTAAGTTCCTGCCCGCCCCTTGGCTAAGTGATTTAACACTATAGGATTATGGAACTGGAAGGGATCTCAGAACCAACCACTCATTTTACAACTGGGAAAGCTGGCATAGAGAGATTAATTGCCTTGGTACCATAGGACTAGAGATTGGAGAGAACTCAGAGGCCATTTAATCCAATCAATCAATCTATCAATCAACAAACAGTTATTAAGTATCTGGAATGTATGAAGCCCTGTGCTAAGCTCTGAGGTTACAAAAAGAGACAAAAGACTATCACTAACCTTCAAGAGTTTACAATGTAATAGAAAAGTACATGCAAGATAAATTGTTCTTCATGAGCCCAGTGAACCATATCTGTATGTACACCAGTACTCTCCATGGTGTTTTCTTGGCAAGGATACTGGAGTGGTTTGCCATTTTCCTCTCCAGTGAATTAAGGCAAACCTGACTAGAGACACACAATTAAGGCTGGGTTTGAACTCAGGTCCAGACCTCTGTCCACTGAGCCACCTAGGGTAAATAGGAAAACAAATGGAAGGAAGGCAGAGGAATGTTAAGTACTTTGAAGTCAAAGGAGCTGGGTTCAATTCCCAACTCTGCATTGTGAGCAAGTTATTTATCATCAAAATTCATTTTGATCATCAGCCTAATCTAAGGATTATGCAAAATTACTATTATTGTTATTATTACTATTGGCCTGGGCTTCTCTGATTTTTTTAATAAGAGAAGAACCCAGGGACATGCAATAGCTTTGATAGACAAATTCAAATATTTTTGGTTTATTTGTTATTTTGGAAGTCTATATGATTAAATATCTTCATCTCTAAGGATATTCTATCTCTAAATCTATAATTGTAATTGATGCAAGGTATTTCAGGTTATTTGTTTTTGATGATTTGAGGAGGTGAATTCCAGAGCTAGTCCTCTTTCCACTATTTCTTCTATTCTAAAAGCAATTCCTTAGTACTTACTCAGACAAAATCATAGATTCATCAGTTTAGAGCTGGAAAGGGGTTCACTTCTGGGCTATCTCCACACCATGAATTCCCTCTATCCTAACAGAGACATAGAAAAAATTTTGAATCTGTCCCTAATATGCAGGTAAACTTACCTGACAGGTCTTATCTTGTTCAGAAACAGGTCACCAGGACCCCTCTTAGACATCTGTTTCTGGCTTAATATCTGGTCATTCCTCATTAAAATGAAATCTCCTTGAGGGCAGGGATTGTTTTTCTCCTTTGTGTTTGTAACAGCTTTGTTTAGTCAATGATAAATACAGAATAAACACACTTAAATAAATATTTTATCTATATACAGAGCTATCTATTACTATCTAACCCAAGTCTTTGATTTTGCATAGGAAGCTCAGAGGCACATACAGCTAGGGTCTGGAGCAGGAGTGAAGCAGGTCTTCCTGACTTGAGATCCTGTGAGTTAATCATTGCATTTCTTTCCCTCTCCCTAGTCTTCATCATCTTTTGTCTGCCTTGGATTGTAAATTGCTTGAGATGAAGGACTGTGTCTCTTCAATTTGTTCTGAACAGCTCCAAACAGAATTAGGAACAGAGAGAGTCTGCATTGTTTAGAAGTGACACAAAGCATCCCTTGTGACCTGTTCCAAAGGTGAATGATATGGTGATGATAAAGCAGGCCCCTCCATTCTGGGATATAGCTGAGGCATGCAAAGGAATGGTTTATAAACAAAGCAGTATTTCCCAGCCCAGCTTCCTTTGTATCTCCAGCAGCTGATTTAGAAGACTGGCGGTCTGCTCTCTTATCAGGAGCTATGAAGTGCTCATTATTTTTCCCCCCTCCAGTGTTAATTAACCCCTCTGTACTTGTGGTCCTGGCTTATCCCATTGTTGACAGTAGAATGTGCCTGGAGAAAACCAGACACCTAACCTGGGTCAAAAGGTTAGGAAACAAATAGTCCCCTGCAGTATTTAAACACCTCCTTCCTGAAGGGCCTAGGCTCAAGATGAAGTCACTTTGAAGAAAGCAGCCTAAGTGAAAATGAACCATTCAGAGCTGTAGGTCTGCAGAGCAACCCAAGTTTTATAATAGGGTGTGCACATGGAAGAGTGATTGGGAGAGAGGAATCAATGGGAAATCACAGTGTTCTGTTTCCTAGACTTCTTTGGGGATTGTTAGACAGCTTGTTATTGTGTTTTGAGCAGTGCTTTTGACTCTAGTGGTGGCCTTTTGAATTCAATTAACATGGTGTTGGGTTTTTTCAAGTGCTTAGAGACCCTAAAATGAAATATCAGAAATAATTGTTAAAATGATCGTTATGGGAAGCAAAATAATATTTTCTCCAGGAGCTTGAAAAGTTAATCGCAGAATTATGATAGTAAAATATTATTATTGTTATTGTTATGTTATTATTATTTGTGCTTCTCTGACTTAATAGATGATGAAGAGAGATTTGCAATACCTTTGACAGAAAAATGCAAGTTATTTTTTATTATTTGCTGTTTTGGAAGTCATACAATTATGTGCATTCATCATTATGGCTAACTGAAGTTGCCTGTATTAGGAAATGAACTATGATCATTTTGTTGAATAGTTCATGGCTAGCACAAAGCAATAAAGAATGAAAACTGTGGACAAGAGGTTGAATACTTGACTCTTGAATTCCCATCTGTTTGACCTTATGTCTGAGGGCAGCTAATAGATATTGTATAATATAGAGATATTATCAATAAATAGTTATGGTATTATACACACATATTTTTTATTATTTGCTATTTTGGAAGTTATACAATTATGTGCATTCATCATTATGTCTAATTGAATTTTCCTGTATTAGGAAATGCATATATATATATTATATATATATATATATGAATAGAATATATATATAGATAGAGGATAGAATAAATATAGATAGATAGATAGATAGATAGATAGATAGATAGATAGATAGATAGATAGATAGATGATAGAGGATAGAGGGCCTTGGAGTCAGAAAGACCTGACTTCAGACACTTATTAACCGTGTGAACAATAGATAAGTCACTTACCTACTCTCTGTACCTCAATTTCTTCATCTGTAAAATGGAGATAATAAGAACCTACCTCAGGAGGATTTTGAACATTGAGATGAAGCTCACTATTATAATTTTAAAATTTAAAGTCTGACTATACCAAATTATGACTTATTGATTGAACTTGAAAATATATATTGAGTTGAAAATATGCTCTAGATTTGTGTTTTGATAAATATATGGAACTTCCAGGTGAGAAAACTCCTGCCAATTCAGATCAAGGAGAGTTTAAATGATCTGCTTAGGGTCAAATGCTCTATATGTCAGGTAAGATTCAAACCCAAGTCTATGCAAGTTCAGGGATAAATGTTTAGCAACTGATCTCAAAAAAAGTATGCAGGACACGTTTTTGTCTTTAAGCTACTTTATTAACATTTTATCTATTACTTATGTCAAGACAATTACAAATAAATCAAGCCCTGATTTGCAGAATTTGCTGATTTCCAAGATAGCAAAATCTTGTTCTGAAAATTTGACACTTAATTCTCTCAATTGGTTTAATTGGCATATTATTGTTTCAAGGCCAATTCATTATATCCATGACCTCTCTTGCATGGAGAAAATTCAAAATAAGATGGCCTAGAACAATTTTTGGAAATGGCATTACTTGCATATAATTCCCTCTGTTTATTCTAGGATTTCTTAGGCACTGACACTGGAGAAGGAAGAGTCCTTTGATTCAGAACATGTTGCTGCTCTCCCTAGCTCTGTATTTTGGGTCAACTTGTTCCAAGAGAACAAAAAAGATCAAGTGACAATGGTTCACTCCACCCCTCTAACCACATACACATATACATCATGGAGAATTGTTATAGTCATTTGGCTTCTCCCACTAAGAGCAAATTGACCACCATAGAAAAAGTTGCCCTTGTCTCTTGCCCCTATTTGGGGATTAATTAGACCATTACTTGGCATTGACTTGCTCAAGGTTATGGCTTAATGTGAGATACCAGAGGACATGAAGAGAGGGGCAAGAGAAAAGAGGGAAAGGATAAATATGTCACCAAAGAGACAAACACTAACTCTCAGAAAGTCAAACCAAACAATGGAGGGGAGTCCTAACCTTCCAGCTAGGAAGATATTATGTAATTTGAGATATAATCTTCAAATCATGGCAGAAGGAGGAAGGAAATCAAAAATCTAGAAAGAAGCAGTCTTCACAACATGGTGCCAGATAATGTCAGACTCCCTCCATTCTTCCTATTTGAGTGAATGAACCCCTAGATGGTTGCTGTCCATCAATCCAGAAGAGAAAAAAAGGTGTTTTAAAGGGAGGTTAGGTCTCTATCAAGTATGTTTGACTGATTTCTCACAGGTATGGGGAATTAAACAGAGAAATTGTATAGGACATAAAAGTGTAGAAGACTTCACATAAATTATATAATGAAAAAACCCATATATTAAACACCTACCATCTACAAAACAGTATAATAAGTACTGGGGTACAAATCTTAAAAAGCAAGACAATCTGTTTTCAAGGAACATACACTGGAGGAAATAGTAAATATAGGAGGGTGCAGTTCCATCAGATAGATGGAAAGGTTCCATTTAGGATACAAAGCAAATGAATATAGGGAATTCTAGAAAAAAAAAGGTCAGATGTAGAATTAGGTTTAGGACTAGATTTAGGTTCCTCAGACTATCATAATAACAGACATGAGTCTTGGAATGGTCATTGTCTGAATCTAATGAATTGATAGCCAGAGTGCATGTTAGCATACTTGCTATTATGTGCTAGGGAGAATATAACTTTGAATTTTAGTGGTTACAGGACCTATCAAGTAACAAAGAAAAACACTAAATAGAAAATTTTTAATTAAGTGATTTAACTTGACCCATGAAGCAAAGGATATTTTGAGCTGAAGTTAAAATGATAAACCAGTTCTTCAATTACAATTCTTTGTCAATATTTAGGTATCACCGAGTGAGTTGGTGTTCTATGCTTGTGCAAGTATCACCTGATTCCAACCATCATTTTGAACTCATTTGCTCCATCAGATTCAACCTTGAATAGATACCTACCTACCAGTAGACTACAAATTACTTTAGGCCAATCTAAAGATTCTTAAGTCCCATAGATCCCCTTGTACATAAGGCAAAAGGATAGGATTTAAAGTTAGAAGGAAAATTAGAGATTATCTTTTCATTTTACAGGTTGGAGAAATTGAGGAGCAGAGAGATCAAGTTGCCAAAGGATACAATGGAGGTGAAATATTAACCCAGATCCTTTGGGACCTGGTCAGATCTTTTTCTATACTATATAGCTAGCGGAAATGAAATGAATGGAATCTTTTCCAATTCAGAGGAGCCTTCCTTCAACCTTTGCCAATCTTGATACTTTTAAACTTCTAATAAATTAGAGGTTTCTCTGGATGTTGAGAGCATTCTTCTTGTGTTAGATTCTCCTTTACTGGGGTGCTTTCACATTTACTGTGTACTCTTCCTCTTCCAGAGACAAACTGATGATTAATAAGACTTCTTAAAAGAGATACTTTTTTCTCTTTGAAATACTGCTTTACAAGAATAATTTTAAATATGACAATAAAAATTCTGTTCTTCTGCATCTCTTTTCCTCAAACTAGAATACAGGAGAAATGATTATTCATCATAAAGTTTTTTGGTCCAGATCTAGGATTTCATTGCTATAGGGAACTCCTAGTGAGGAAATTCTGTCTACCAATTCAAATTACCAACTGTCCTGCAATCTGGAGAATCATCGAGAGTTTTCCTGGAAAATTTAAGTGAATTCAAGGGTCATAAAGCCAGTCTATGTCTGAACTTAAACCTAGATCTTCCCGACTCTCAGGTTGATGCTCTATCCACCATGCTACACTGTCATGAAGTGATCTCTCAAACACTAATTATTTTAATGGCATAACTGGGGACTTGCAGGCTAGCCAGTCGACTTTTCTAAGTTTCCTCTTTAGACAATTCAGTTGGTGACTTGTGGACTGTGGGGAAATGTTTGATGCAACACTTTGAAGCTAGTTGGCAGAGAGCCTTTTATACTTTCTTTTTTGTCCTGGAACAACAAGAAGAGCATTTCTTCACTGCTATTTTCTTGCAGTTATGTTTCTTAGCTATTTGCAAGAAGCAAAGTGAATGTTGAATAAATATACATGGGGCTGGAAGATGTTAGAGCAGCATCTGCTCAGTTGAAATCATCTTTACTTTGTGTGATTTTTAAAATGTCTTAGACAGGTTGATAAGGAATAGCCAGTGATACAATGAGATTCAGGAGCCAGTGCCCTTGTTTTCCTTCCAAGATCTTTAAGAAACCTCACATTAATTAGTATCAGATTAAAATCCCTCCCTCACCAGTTTCTTTTAATATTCAAGTTATAATTGCTGACCAGTGATTGGATTCATTGTACTGAGATGGCATGGTTTCAAGAAACAATAAAGGAAATATAGAACTAAAGAACAAAACATATTTGGAGATATTAAAAAAGAGAGAGATCAAATTCATCATCCATTCCATTCCAACACTAACACCCCTAGAGTTAGCCAACCCACGTTACTTCTCAGTTATTATTACAGCTTTCTGACTGGTCCCATTGCCCTTGGTCTCTATCGTCTTGACCACAATTAGTAGAGATTGGTTCCTTGGGATAAGCAAAAATTTTGTAGGAATTTCCCGTTGTGATTACAATATTCATACATGTGTTTCTCCATTAGGGCATCTGACCTTGACCAGATGGAACCAGATTCACCTGGTTTCTCCACCAGTATTTATGTGTTAGTAGAGAGCTGGATTTCATGTCATTACCACAGATGGTTCATTGGTTGTTGCTGCTGTTGTTGTGTTTTTAATTCAATGGTTTTCAAAAAAAAAGAATTTTAAAATACACTTCAATGTCTACTAAGAGATTTGGTTTAGGGAAATCTCCTCCTCCTGACCAAAATCCCATCTTCTACAGGTCCTCCCTTCCTTCTCATTGATGTTTGTTCTTTGTTCTCAAAGACCATTAGATCAGAAAGATGTGGGCATGACAAGCACATGAAATAGATTTGAGTGAGGGGCTGCTGTGCTAAGTCACTGGCCTCACTTTCTCCTCTGAAGTCATCTGATTCCAGTGACCAGATATGAATCAGGATAACTGGAGATGGTCCTGGATAGGAGGCTGCCATGGTTAAGTGACTTGTCCAAGATCAACCAGCTAGGAAGTATCAAATGTCTGAGGCTAGATTTGATATCAGATCCTCCTGTCTCCCCAGCTACTTAATTTACATTTTGTCTTTGTCCTATTAGACTGGGAGTTCCTTGAGAGTGGTGACCATTTGTTACCTTCTTTTGTACACAGTGGGAGCTTAATAAATGCATGTTAACTGAAAGTCAAGTATTTCAAGCACTGTTGAAGCTTCCAATAAAACATAATTAGTTGTGCTAAAAAACAAAAGAAAGTTGTTGAAAATAGAAAATAATGCCAAGAACAGGCAACCTATTACTGTGAAACAACTTAATTAATTTCAGAAATGGGCAATGACCTTCAAAGGGACCTAGAGAGGTTGTTATTGAATCTTCTCCATTGTGCTATGGCTTCTCAAAGTTGGAAGAACAACAAGAAGACAAATTTTTACAAATACTAGTCATGGAGAGAATAATAAAAAGACAGTGTTATGAAAGATTGGAAAAGGATAATTTTTTTCCTTTTATTAAAGATTTTATTTATTTTGAATTTTACAATTTTCCCCCAATCTTACTTCCCACCCCCCCCAGAAAGCAATTTGTCAGTCTTTACATTGTTTCCCTGTTGTACATTGATCCAAAATGAGTGTGATGAGAGAGAAATCATATCCTTAAGGAAGAAACAAAAAGTATAAGAGATAACAAGATCAGACAATAAGATATCAGTTTTTTTTTCTAAATTAAAGGGAATAGTCCTTGAACTTTGTTTAAACTCCACAATTATTTCTCTGGATACAGATGGTATTCTTCATCACAGGCAGTCCCAAATTGTCCCTGATTGTTGCACTTATGGAATGAGCAAGACCATCAAGGATGATCATCACTCCCATGTTGCTGTTAGGATATTCAGTGTTTTCCTGGTTCTGCTCATCTCACTCAGCATCAGTTCATGCAAATCCCTCCAGGCTTCCCTGAATTTCCATCCCTCCTGGTTTCTAATAGAACAACAGTGTTCCATGACATACATATACCACAGTTTGCTAAGCCATTCCCCAATTGAAGGGCATTTACTTGATTTCCAATTCTTTACCACCACAAACAGGGCTGCTATGAATATTTTTGTACAAGTGGTGATTTTACCCTTTTTCATCATCTCTTCAGGGTATGGACCCAGTAGTGGTATTGCTGGATCAAAGGGTATGCACATTTTTGTTGCCCTTTGGGCGTAGTTCCAAATTTCTCTCCAGAAAGGTTGAATGAGTTCACAGCTCCACCAACAGTGTAATAGTGTCCCAGATTTCCCCATAACCCTTCCAACAATGATCATTATCCTTTCTGGTCCTATTGGCCAGTCTGAGAGATGTGAGATGGTACCTCAGAGAAGCTTTAATTTGCTTTTCTCTAATAATTAATGATTTAGAGCAATTGGAAAAGGATAATTTTTATTGATCAAAATCACTTTATCATTCAAGGCCATATCAACATGATTGTTACAAGAAAAGTTGGTGAGCCTTTAAATTCTGGCATCTTCACTGGATTACAAAACATGCACCTCTCCAACTCATGAACATTTGGAATGGAGATGTCTCTAAATTTCTTTTAAGCTACTGTAATTGTTTTTCTTATAGAGTACAGCCCCTTCTTTGAAGTAGTTTGTAAGTGTTTCCTATATCTTACAGCCTATTCCAAAGTTCTTCAGAGATACCTTGTGTGAGTTATATGGCCATCCCATCAAAGTTACACTCTCTGTAGTAGAATTTGAATACTTGAAAATTTAGATTGAGAAAGGATCTCACTCTACAGTATCTTGCCAGGTGATCTTCAGAATCTCCCCAATTCAAATGGATATGATTCCATTTCCTGGTATGGCACTGGTATATTGACCAGGATTCATAGGCATACAACAATAAGGTCAACACAATGGCTCTGTAGACCTTCAGTTTGGTAGTTAGTCTAATATCGATTCTCTTCCACACTTTCCTTTAGAGCCTCCCAAACCCTGAGCTAACTCTGGCAATGAATACATCAAACTCATCAATTATGTGTATATCTATGGAAAGTCTACTGCCAAGGTAAGTGAAAATTTATCCAAAATTTCTCCATTGTTGTAACTGATGATATATGTAAGATATAGTGCTAGCTGGTGGAAAATCTGTGTTTTCTTTATTTTGATTATTTGATCAAAATTAGCACAAACCTCAGAGAATTGTTGTGTCTTGGCTTTGCAGTCTGAATCATCTGCAAACAAAAAATCATGTCTTTTTCAAGATGAATAATTTATTATTAGTGAGACAGCTGACCTTGATGTGCTGTTTTCTCTCCTCATTGAAAGTATATGACATTATTTCTGAAAATATCATGCTAAAAAGCAAGCAAACAATGTTGATTCACTCCATTGGGACTGGGAAAGCACAAGAGCATCATCCATTATCCAGAACTCAGGCAAGTATACTATCATGAAGTTGACAGACAATAATGATGAACTTCCCTAAGCAACCGAATTTTGACATAATTTTCCATAAACCCTCATAACTGACATTATCAAAGACTTTGATCAGATCAATGAATATTGTGTTCAGACCTCTATTTTTCACCTGACTTTTCTCCTTGGAGCAAATACCATAGCAACCATTTCTTGGCCCTTTCTGAAGTGTCACTGACTCTTAGGTAGATGATTATACTTTAAGTGAAGGATCAGCCTATTAAAGATGATTCTGGCAAGAATGACTAAGAGAAAGATAGATCTCCCCTCTTCCCATGATTGGCATAGGACAGTCTTTTTAACTTTATAGAGATAAACAAGGGAGGCATTCTTGAACTCCTGGGAGATAACCTCTTCTTTCCATATAACCTGGAAAATTTCAGTCAGTTTTTATATGAACTTTGCCCCCCCCCCACTTTATAAATCTCAGCTGGAATAGAATCAGAACCAGGTGGTTTGAGAGGACCCAGAGTCACTCAAAAATTCTTCTTCAGTTGGATATTTGTCTAGAGCAGTATTGATTCCAACCTGAGGTATATGATCAGTGGCTTTAGTAATGATTGATGATGGTCTCCTGAGAACACTAAGGAAGTGTTTAACCGTTGCTTTTTCCAACTCTATTCCTCCCAAAGATTCTCTGCCATGTCTGACAGATTGTGCCTACTTTAATATCACTCAGAATTATAAACTTGTATTCTTTTGATACATTCCTCATGAAGGTCTGCAGTTCTTAATTTTTCTCTTTGATCTCATCTATCCACAATCATGGCCCTATCACTAATCAATATGATTCCATCAGCACTGAAAAGTTGAGAGTACCATAGGTCATTGACCCATAAATAGCCTTCAGGGCATCATACAAGCACCTTGAATTGTTACTAGCAGCATAAAACTGAATTTCATCTTTACTGAGCCAAGAATCTTTAGTGCATCTCTCTAAGCTTTGCCTGTATTTTGATAGGACCTTCTTAGAGATAATGAACTACCCCTGCTGGTAAACTCTGTGGAGTTCTCATTTTTCATTTAGCAACTTCTGAATTTCCTCATCATATATGTCAAATAAATCTTTATGTTTATGAATGTTCTAGCCCAGATGAGTAAATATAGTACTGTACAACAAATTTCTGAGAACTACCCACTGCTTTTCTACTCTACTCTTTAATTGCAAAGCCTATGCCAGCTTCACAGCATTCCCCTTTCACTGTGACCACATCAGAAAAATGTGTATCCAGCTCTGACTTTGGTAAGTTGGTCTTCTTTGCTAGCCTTGTTTCATTTAGAGCTTCTATTTGGACATAATACCCACTGGGTTCTCTCACAAAAACTGTTCATCTCCCAGGTATCCTGGATTTCATGTTGTCTGGAAGCATACACACATTCCACATATCCCAGAATAATCTCCCCACCTACCATGGTAAACAAGCCAGGGTGGTATAAAGTGGACCATTCTAGGGCACCTTTTTTAGCACCATCCTCCCACCGGGAAGTGAGTAGTGTGGTCCTTAACAAATGGCTCAGACACCCAAGTCGATGCTGAATTCCACTGCTTCTTCGGTTCAATGAGAAGACATTATGGCCTGGGTCACCTATATGCAGATTTGTGACTACACCTACCAGTATATCTGTGCCTGCTGCTCCATCACTTTGTTGTCACAAGACTTTGAGATAGGTTAAAAATGGCAAAATGCTTTGAGTTATGTCTTTTGATTTAAGAATAAATGGATTTAAATGAGGCAGAGTTGTACAGAGTGATTCACCTCACTCTCTTCCAGAGTCATCAAAATCCAGTGGCAAGACAAAAGTCAAGATGACTGATGATGGCTCAGGATACAGTTGATGAGCTAGGTGTCTTCTATATATGATCAAGTTCTAAGTACTCCATTATGCCTGCCTCAGCCACCTTCATGACTGTCGGAATAAATTGTTCTCATATGTCCATTTCTCTGATGAAAGTCTTCACATGCTTGGGTAGATATTTCCAACTCACTGAAGGGATTGAGAACCTTTGGTTATTTTCAGCTAGGATTAGCCTGTCTGCCAAAATGGTTTACCTGGGAGTGACTGCTGTGCATGATGCTACAGCTTCTTGGAGTCACAGGTGAGAGTTGACTGAATCAGCTGGACACCAAAGGTGAAACCCTAAAAAAAGGCTCAGCAGCCTTGCACCAGAGGCATTAGTCTTCCCTGAACACACCCTTCACTCAGTACAATGATAGTTGTTACTTAATAAATGTTCATGGACTGACTAAATATACACGCATAAATACATATATACACACACATAGATCTAATGTTTATGTTTTGTACATATTTATCCTATTATCTATAAATATACACATATTTAATAAATATATATTTAAACTATTAGTATTTTGACTTCTAGGTGGCACAGAGGGTAGAACACTGGATTTAAATTTAAATCGAAGTTAAAATCAAGCCTTAGGCATTTACTGATGGTGTTTCATTTAACCTCTGCCTGCCTCAGTTTCTTCATCTGTAAAATGACCTAAAACATCACCTACCTTTCTAGGTTGTTATAAGAATCAAAGGAGATGATATTTGTAAAGTGCTTTCCAAACCTTTAATTGCTATTTTTATATGTACACATTTCTCAGACAGAATGGAAGATAGAATGCCAATCCCATGACAAGATTTTAATGAGTGTTTCTTGACTGATTGATTGGATTAGCTAGACTGATTTGGGTATTGTTCCTATAGAGGTAACAACTAAAGCATGGAAGTGGATGAGATCAGCAAGGAGCAGAGGGTCCAAGAGAGAAAGGTAGGACAATGACTGTCCATAGAAGACTGAGATTGAGGAGTCATGCACAAGGAGAACCAAGAGGAACAAGATACCTGAAAGTCAAGGTTAAGAGAGCATCCAGGAGAAGGGGCAGACAATAATATCCAAATCTGCAGAAAGTCAAAGAGAATGAGGCTAAAAATAAATTCAACAGAATTGGCAAGGTCAAATTAATCCATCAACATGAATTTTTTGAGAACCTACTATGTGCCTGATGCCAAGCTAGAGAGAAACAAAGAGAGCAAAAACAGCTTCTGTTCTCAAAGAGCTCACATTCTAAAGGGGGAGACAACATACGTGTAAATACATGTGGCAATAATTCTTACCAAGTGAACACTGGGAGAAAATGGTAGCCAAAAAAAGGGAGGCAAAAATAGGTTAGGAAATTCTATATTCACAGTTCTTATTTTTAAGTGGTTTTAAAATTGGATGTATGCAAGAAACAAAATAAATGTTTGGAATGAAAATATACTAATATGGATAAAGCAGGAAGGTAAAGAGGAAACTTATAATGTTTAGAAGTGTTTTAGGAACACTTTATGCATATACATATAGATTTAAAAAAATTGTAAACATGGTTTTATCCCAAGCAGAAAAATATATTTAAAAAATTCTGGGAGATTCTGAGATGAAATAGACTGGATAATGATCAAATATTTTTGCTATGTAAATATGAATTTTGGTAGAGAAATTACATTTTCCTTCCTATGGATGGAAGGGTTTCTTCCATTGGCGGAAGAAGAGACAGTATAGTGGCTTAAGTGAGAGCAAGTGAGGTTACAGAACAAAACTAAGCTTTGTACATCATTCACAAGGGCTGATTTGTGTATGAAGGAATTTCTAGGACATTAAGATTCTTGAAACTCTATTTTACACTATTTATTTAAGCTTTCCCTCTCACTGAGGTTCCATTTTTTAACGAGCACATATACATAATTCCTGCTAACATATAAGGAAAGGAGAATTGCAGAACACTTAGAAAATGCTCCAAGGTTCCTGTTTTGGACAGCATGATTCCCTGCTTACTCAAAGGCCTTGTTTCTAGGAGGCCAAAGACAAATTTTTCATATACCACAAAGCAAAGAACGTGGGAAGAAGATAGCTGAGTCAACAGGAAATAAAGGAGACTACTCTGAAGCCTGAGTGCAGAAAATTAAAATCCTACTGTTCCCACACACAATGTAGACAAATCAGTGCATTTAGAAACACGAGACCTCCAGGGAGCAGATGACTGTTGGTGGTGGTATACAAAGATTCTATGGGACTGGTTGGGAAAAAAATGTCTTCATTGAATAGAAAGAGCAAAAGAAAGACATACTGTCCCAATGTACCAACTAAACCAATTTTTTTTTAAAATTAAAAATGGCATTGTGTTGATTATTCATTGCTGGCTTCTCAGAGACAAGTATTTTAGAAAAAAGTAAAAACTAATTATCTCAACCAGTGGCTTGTTTATATAGAATTTATATCCCATAAGCTAAAATAGTTTATTCATTCCTGTTTCCCTGGTATCTATCTGTCTATTTATCATCTATCTACACACACACACACACACACACACACACACACACACACACACACAGACACACATACATATTTATATAAAATCTATAAACACATATCTGGCTTGACTGAGTCTACTTGTAGAATTATTATGATGGGAGGGGAGTATAAGAAAGGATAGTAAAATCCACATTTAAATAGGGTTGTTTCTTCATAGATAAAACAAGAGCAAGAGTTGAGGCAATTATTTGGATAATTTTAAATGATTAAAAAATACTACTTTGGTGGTAGAGTTTTTATTATAGTGAATCAGTGTCAGAAAAAGGAATTGAAATCAGCAGTTCCAACCACTAAATCTTTAAATATGTCACCTGTCCTAATTACATAACTTTTTATGAGCCAAATTCCTCTGTAATCTGAGTCACAGTCTGATTTTTTTTGAGATAGACTCCATTAAAAGCCTAGGACAGTGCTTTCTGACACGGCATGAACTTAATAAATGTGTTTTAAATAGAATTTGTTGAATTAGAAGTTTCATTAACTATCAGTTTGCCAGAATGAATTTCTTTTTTTTTTCGTCCCCATTTTAATGACTAAATTGTAAGGTAACTTACTACTGGCCACAGATATCTTAAAGGCAGAAAAGTCTAGACAAGGGGAAGACAATAACCTTGCCCTCCTGGAGTCCTGGGATTGAGAAAATCCTCCCCCTAATGGACCTTCCTTCCCCCATCCTGATCCAACCTAGAAAGCCCTTAGATGTCTGCTATAAGGACAGGAAATAACTAGAAATGAAAGAGGGAGATGTAATGAATTTCTAATCCTAATTTAGGGTGAGGTCTCTTACAGAAATGCTGCCCTTGGTGATCAGGAAGCTAAAGTTAAACAATCAATTTAACCTTGAAGGCACTAGTAATCTGGGAAAGTTGGATGTTTCTAAAGCTTAGCACTTGGGGTAAAGCATCTCCTTCCAAAGAAGAAATGTCTATTCCATCTAAGACTTGAAGAAACCCCACTAGCTTCCTTTATGGGAGAAGAGCTACTATGAGATAGTTCCTAATTAAATGCTAGATGTATGGGGATTCTGGCTCATAAAAAAGCTAGAACAAAGAACTTCAGGTCATTGAATTAAAGTGCAAAACCAGAGTCCAAGACCTGGAAGAAGAGGACACTTCAGGATGGTGTCCCAGATTGGAGTCTGGACCTTGTTGCTGGTGGTGGTCTCAGGATACTATCTCTTTCAATGTTAAGAAAATCATATCATGACATAGGTTGGTAAACAATGTGTGTGTGTCCACAAATAATGAATAAAAATATATGATCTATAGAACAGATCCCCAATGGGGAAATTTGATAAAGAACCTCACCGTTAGCTTATGTCATCAGATATCAGTCAAATTAATTAGTAAATAAATTAAATCACCAGTTGTTAATCAAAACTTGGGTATAACCAATTAATGTCCATAACTATAAACTATAAGAAACTCACTGGAAGCCCTAGCCTTCAGATTTCACTTTGATCAGTTAGAAACTGGCACCTCTGTCTCCCACACAGATGACTTGAGTCCCACTCTTCCTCTACCTCCCCCCATCCTATTCAGTCGAAGGCAGTGCCAATTTGAGTGATGGAAATTTGCCAACTTGGCAACCAACCACTTCAGAGGGAAACATAATTTTGGCTAGGCAGAGAGGAAAACTTGTCCTTGAGTACTGGTACTAGACACATTTACTGATAAGCAGTAAGGAAATAAAGTTGGTGATTTGTTTCTAATGGAGTTAATGTGTGTATTGTTTAGTACTTAAAATTAAGCACAGTAACTTATTTTGAGTTTGAAAAACTCAAAGATCCAAGCAATTGGAGCAATAACTCAACATTCCACAAAAAAAGTAGTAGTAAAACTGGAAAGCAATCTGGCAGAAATTAGGCATAGAGCAACTTCTCACCTGGTATATCAAGATAAGTTCAAAATGGGTACATATTTTAGATATAAATGGTAATATATAATTAGGGGAGCATGGAAAAACTGACCTGTCAGATCTGCAGATAAGGGAAAAGTTTGTGACAGAAGAGAGACTGAATCATGAGAGGTAAAATGGATTATTTTGATTATATTAACTTAAAAATATTTTACATAAACAAATTGCAGCGGAAAGCTAGAATGGAATCAGGGAACTGTGGGAAAAGAAATTTTGTAGCAAGTTTCTCTAACAAAGCTCTAATTTCACAGATATAGGAAAGATAGCCAAATAAAAATAAAACCATTCCCCAGTTGAAGAATAGTCAAAGGATAAAAAAGGCAGTTTTTAGAAGAAAGAAAAGTTCTCAATAGTCATATGACTAAATCTATAATAATTAGAGAAATGCCAGTTTAAAACAACTCTGAGGTTTCATTTCATACCTATCAGATTGGCTATTGTGACAAAAAAGGAAAATGACAAATGTTGGGGGGATGTGGAAAAATAAGGACAGCAAAATTCTATTGATGGAATTATAACCCGACCATTGCAGAGAACAATTTGGAACTACAACCAAAGGGTTATAAAACTATGCATAACCTTTGACCCAGAAATATTACTACTAGATCTGTATTCCAAAATGATCAGAGCACTTATATGTACAAAAATATTTATAACAGTTCTTTTTTGTGATGGGAAAAAACTGGTAACTAAGGAGATGCCCATAAATTGGAAAATGGCTGAACAAGTTGTGGCATATGATTGTAATGGATTGCTATTAAGAAAGGAGAAAGAGGGGCAGCTAGGTGGCGCAGTGGATAGAGCACCAGCCCTGGAGTCAGGAGTACCTGGGTTCAAAGCCGGTCTCAGACACTTAATAATTGCCCAGCTGTGTGGCCTTGGGCAAGCCACTTAACCCTATTGCCTTGCAAAAAAAAAAAAAAAAAAAGGAGAAAGAGATTGAATTTAGAAAAATCTGGGGAGGTAGATTGATAGATGCGAAGTGAAAAAAAAAATGGATAACAGAATACAAGTAACAGTAATGTTTTAATGATCAACTATGTAAGACAGATCAATGCATGATAGTTCCAAAGGACTATCCCCCTAGAGAGAGAGAACTGATGCATTCTGAATACAAATTAACACACTTTTCATTTTATTTTTTGCACTTTCTCCCTTTCCCACAATATGGTTAATGGAGAAATATTTTCTGCATGATTATACATACATATATATGCATATATAGCATGGATATTGTATTTATTACCTTCTGAATGGATGGGATGAGTGGGAAAGAATTGGGAACTGAAAATAAATTTTCAAAAAACTTTTTAAAAGCTGATATAAACTGATGTTTGCATGCTGTTCATGATGAAAGTTTGACTGTTAGCATGGGGGGGGGGGGAGAAGAGAATACTTCATAAATTTCTACTAAGTTAACTTATACTTAGCAATGACCGGCAGTATCAATGGATCACTGAAGAATTTGTGGCATCCAGCAGTGGCCACTTAAGGGTATTAAGAAGCAATACCTGGAAGAGGATTCTTGCCATTTAAAATTGGTAAGGAACAAATCCAGTCTTGTGGGAAACTATATGATATCGACAGAAGACCTTAGTATTCCTGTAGTATTGGGAGAGGAATTATTTCTCCATTGGTGTGCAAAGACCACATTTGCTATATATCTGTATGTCCACCCTTTCTATTGATGGCATGTGTATTTCTGGTCAAAACATGTCCCAGGGTTATGGAGGAAATGTTATATTATTCATTTTCTTGTTATGTTATTTCATTAATGTCTTTTCTTTGAATTAATTGTGTCTCCTAAAAGAGTAGAAAAGTAAACACATTGGTTGGGGCTTATAAACTATGGGGTGCTTAGTTAAAATGAAGTTCCACAGGGAACCTTGAATCTGGGGCAAAAGAAATATAAGGAAAACATTACAGACTAATTCTAAGGCATTCATTCCTTAAGGTAAAGCAGCTTTGTTTGGGGGCAGTGAGTGTACAAGTTGAGAATTACCTCCAGGTGATGTGTAGCTTGCTTTTCCCTCCTTTCCTCTCTCTTCTTCCTTCCTTCCTTTCCTCTCTAACCTCCTTCTTTTAGTCCTTTTTTGTTTCTTTCTTTTTTCTAATTCTTTTTTTTATATTACACATTTATTTTATTTTTCATTTCACATGATAAAACAAGCATTTCCAAAACAATTTAATAAAAAAGACCCATGAAATTGTAAATCTGCCATGTACAACTTGCTATTCCCTCCAAATATGCAAGTTATCATGTAAATTTCTCTTTTCCCTTTTTTCTTCCCTCTCCCTCCTAGATGGCTACCATGATTAGAAACAAATAGGCATATATATATATATATATATATGTATGTATATATATAATTGTTCTACTCATACTTCTGTTTATCAGTTCTTTCTCTGAATCAGACACTTTTTTCTTCATATGTTCTTTATTTTTAATTTGTGTATTTATAATAGTCAAAATGATTGAGTCACTCAAAGTCACTCAAAACAATATTGCTGTTACTGCATACAATGTTCTCTTGGTTCTGTTCATTTTGCTCTTCATCAGTTCATGCACAGTAGTATTCCATCACAACTATATACCACAACTTGTTCAGTCATTTTCTAATTAATACAGATTCTTGTAATTTCAAGTTATTTTTATCACCACAAAGAGAGCTGCTATCAATATCCCATTCATAGTCAAAGCTATAATTACTCTTTTGGTTTTTCCCTCTATCTTATTTTACTCACTATTTTCTTTCTCAGTCTCTCTTTTTTACCTTATCCTGGTTACCTTATCTTCTCCCCTCATCCTTCTATCCCCTCACTTTACTCACTCCTCAATAGGTCTCCCCCATCTCCTCCCCCCACCCTCCCAAATCCCAATCCACATTTTGGGAAGACACTGGAGTACATCAGAAACTTCCAGGCTTTCCAGATTTCTTCCATAAGAGACAGCAAATTACCATGAAATGAATGTAGAACAAACAACAAAAACAAAGTCAGTAAAGCAGTTGTCCTCCTAAGAGGACTTGAGAGGATTTCAGAAAAGACAGGGTCTCCAGGTTGAGGTTTAGTCTTACTGAAGTGTAGACTTCTCTGAATCAAAAATAGTAGGTGCTGCCCCAATGGGAAGCAGGCTAGCCTCAAGAAATTTCACCTCAACTTTCACTTCATTCAGGGCTTCAAGAAATTTCACCTCAGAAACTTTCACCTCACATACACGGGAGCTTTCACCTTATGAACTTTTATCTCCTAAAGAACAGCAGAAATTGAGTGGGGGGAGATTGAAGGACCCCTGCTGTTTCCAGAAGCCAGGACTGGTGGTGCTAACCAGAAGTGATCCCGGGCTGCTGCTATTGGCCAGGAGGAGTGAGCATACCCCAGGTGAGTGTGGTATCAGGGAGCAAGAACAATTTTGGCTCAGCATGATAAATTGAAAGACTTTTAGGTAATTGTGACAAAAGACCAGAACTCAATGGAAATTTTGATATAAAAGATGCAAAAGAAACATAAGGAAAACATTACAGACTAATTCTAAAGCATTCCTTAAGGTAAAGCTTTATGTATGTATATACATCATCATTACCAAGGTAGTCTGTAAAAAAGGTTGAGACTGAGTTGTATGTGGTAGGGAATTCTAAAAGGAAACAATATATACATCTGCCCAATTCAAATTAGAATGTAGGCCTTCAGATTGTTTCACGTCTATTGTGACTTCGAGAGAAACAAAAATAAAACAGATGAACTTAAAAAGAATTCAAGATTTTTTTTTCTATTCAATTATTATTAGAAATGTCCTTAATGGAGAAAACTTGATGAAAAGAAAAGTTCCAAACAAGTATCACAGTGGAACTCGCGTATTTTCCCCAATGATTGGGAGACCCATTATCCATGGGCAGCAGCAGGAATACAAGCAGATTACACTGCTAACCATGGTACAAGGACAAATATGTTGGAATGTAATTTAGTAAAATTAGTGGACCTGAGTTTCTTACCCTCCTCCAACCTGGCAAGTGGTGAGCATGTATCTGTTTGAAGTTTGTTGGATCATATTATCAACTGGAGAATTTCTAAAACATAAATAAGCATTTTGGGGGTGGGAGAGGATTGACTTTTTTTTTTTAGATTCTCCTGTAAAGCGTCTTCGACCCTCTAATCTACTTGCGGGATCCTTTTCAAGTCTGGTACCAAATGGCTTGCTTCTGTCTCAGTTTTACTAGGTAATGCCTTCACCTCCAAGGGTAGACCGAGTCCCTGCCAAAATATTTTAGCTGTCAACTGCAAAGCCAGTGGAAAGCTACATTAAAAACATATATCAAGTAAAATCATAGACCTGTCATATGCTCTTCCTATTACTCCTGGCAGTGAAATACCTACCACACTCCAAGAACTTACTGTGTATAGAATATGAACATTGGAGTGTGAATTGAAAACCCAAGAGGAGACTGCATTAGGATAAGCTGTTTGAAGGTTTAAATATAGACACTGTACTCTCTTTATAACCTCAAAATCCAAGAATCTGAGGTCATTGTTTTCCTAATAAGTGTACTGGGGAAGAATGTTATAAATTCATTACCACAATACAGCATCCAAAATGAGTAATATGGGAACCTCTTTCTATAGGTTTCAAATAACTAGTAAGCCAAACTGAGCAAGCTCTAATCCATGCTTATTTAGCTCTTCCAAGAAGTGGGAGGTAGGGAAAGGAAAGAAGGGAGAAGAAGGAAGTCTGGTGCCAAGTTGGCTAGAATCTTTCCCTTCAAATCCTCACAGCATGTCATCTTATATTTAAGTAAGAATAGAGGTCAAAATTAGCAATAGAAAAGAAATACTCTGGTGTTCTGATTTTATTTTCTCAATGCTTGGGACCTAGGATTTTAGTTTTTAATAAATAGTTCATTGATTACAGATTAAAAACTGGAATAGATGTTAATGGTCAGCTGGTCTACCCCCACTACCTTCATTTTACAGATGAGGAAGTTGAGATCCAAAAGGCTAACTTAGCCCCTTTCTAAATGACAAAGTTGGGATTTGAACTCGGGTCTTCTGATTCCAAATTTATCCTTTTCTCCATGGAACTCCCTTTCTCTCCATGTATTGGGTTTCAGATGCATCACAAAAGTCACATTATCTTTGACCACTAAGAACTGAAAACTAATAAAGATGAAATGAGTGATAATATAATTTTATGATAAGTAACTTTTGTATTATAAAAGCATGTATTTCACATGGAGTGTTTTATGTATGCTATCTCTAGTTTATACAGTCTTCTGAAATGATATAGCAAATATAATTTTTCTTATTTTTAAAAATGAGGAAAATGAGTCTCAGAGAGATGAAATTACTTGTGGAAAGCACATAGCTCACAACAGCTAAGTCTTAAAAACAAATGTCTTGGTTTGTATTCTAGTGCTCCAAACCAAGGGTATCAAACTCAAACAGAAATGCCAGTGAACGCTAGAGAAGGTTTCCTACAACCATATATTAAGCTATAAAACCACAAATTAATATTATCTGTATTTTTGTTATATATTTTCAAATTACATTTTAGTATGATTAGGATAATATTTGGAAGGGTTTTGGGCTATAATTGGTACATGGGTCTTACATATGACCCCTCTGTTTTAGAAATATAGCTACAAGTTATATAGTTCCACATTCTCTTTAATATATTGCCCATATAATGCAGACTAATTTGAATAATGCTATCCTGAGGACTAAATCAGCTCATAAATGATTTTTTTTCAGTAATAAAAATTTAGAGTAGCTAAAAACTCCATGATGCAATTAAAAATCACTGATTTAATATCTATATATAAAGATGACCTGAGATGGATAAATTCAAATACTAACTTCTACTCTTTAGGAAATTAATCTAGTTTTTAAGTAAGGCATTTACAGTATTAAATTCAATGAATAAATTATCTTTAGGTTATTTGCAAACATATTTATATATAATTTGCTCTATCAAAAGTCAATTAAATAATCTAAATTTATTTCATTGCAATTTATTGAGATTTCTTTGGCTATTTAAAGAGCTAGGGCAAAGACTCTGGTATTTCTCTAGGATTGAGGCTCTTAACCTAGAGTTCATGAACTTGCTTTCTAAAAAATTATTTTGATAACTATCTCAATGTGATTGGTTTCTTTGTATGTATGCATTTAAAAACATTATTTTGAAAAAGAGGTCAATGGGCTATACTATATTGAGAAAGGGGTCCATCACATGAAAAAAATTTAAGCAAAAGATCTTTACCTTTTTTTCTGTTATGAATTCCTTTGGTAGTGTTGAAATCCATGGACCTCTATTCATAATAATGTTTTAAACTAGTTGAAGGAAATTCTAAATTGAGTTAGATATTAATGAAAATAAAGTTGTAACTTTTTTTCCTCAATCAAGTTTATGGATCCCCTGGACACCAGGTTAAAAACCCCTGACCTAGGGGAGGTCTGTAGTGGAGTCCTGAAAGGCTCTTCTTTGGCATAATTCCAATTAATTATCAGTGATCTGACACACATTTCAAATTTCCAAATGACATAGTGCTAGTAACAAAACAGATGATAGAATCAGGAGCTAAAACATTTTGACAGGCATTTTGATAGACTGAAATCTAATAAGATAAAATTCAATAGGGATTATTAATATTCAATCCGACCTCATACAATTAATGACTGAATGATCCATTTAGGTTCTCTGTATCTTACTTTCTTCATCTATAAAATCAGAATTGGACAATCTCCAGTTGTCCTGATTTATATCTGACCTCTAGACCCAGATGACTCTGGAGGAGAAACTGAGGCTGTGACTTAGCACAGTCTGCCCCTCCCCCCCAATTAAATCAATTCAAGTGCTTGTCGTGGTATCATCTCCCTGATGTCATGGTCCTTTTTGAGAAGGAAGGGTGAGCATCAATCCTCCAGAATATAGCATTCAACTATGGTTTGGATAGTGTTTTTGCAAAAGGAAAGAACTTGGAGTTTCTAGACATTTCATTGGGACCCATTTCATCCCAGAAATGAATTATAGGCATATTACTTTATGGTTTCACCCAGAGGTTTCTGACTATCCTTGTAAGGAAAACAAAGACGCCATACAAGCAACTATACCCATTAACATTCAAGTAATTCCCACTTTTACTCCCAGAAACTCATATGACTGTCTGGCTTTATAAAACTACTCTGAGTAGTATTGAACTCCTCTTGGAAGTGGGAAAAACAACTTGGAATTTCTAGAAAGGAAAACTGGATTATTAGGATTAGAATAATGGAGTCAGGAGGCACATCTTCAAGAATTCAAATCTGGCCTCAGTTGCTTCGTGACCCCGGGCAAGTCACTTAACCCTGCTTGTCTCAGTTTTTTCTTTTCTAGAATGATCTGAAGAAGGAAATGGTAAACTACTCCAATATATCTTGCTAAGAAAACCCCAAATGGGGTCATGAAGGGTTGGACACAACTAAAATAACCAAACAACAAAAATGCACAGCACTAAAAGGGGTCCTAGATCACTTTATGTTCCCCCATTTCATGACTTTGGTCCTTTGCTGCTCTTTCTAACTCTGAGGAGAAATATACATAATAGTTTTTTTTCTGAAATGTTGACAGTATCGAAAAATTCCTTTTCTCACTCTCAAAGTATGGAACCGATAATCTTTAACTTAGAGTTTCTGGTGAGATAATCCTAAAGTTAGTGCTCCCTAGGAAATGTCAGCCTTCTCCAGAAGGCTGAAGTTGAGGAACTTCCACCTCTCTCCATGACTGCAATCTCTTGAGCTGCAAATTTATGCTATTATCTCTTTCATATGGGGATTAGGAACTTGGCATTCAGGAACTCTACTCTTGAGAGATATGTATACATCTCTCCTGGGCCTTTTCCCCTTAGTTGCTTGCTTTTGAAGACAAAGGGAACATGGTGAAATGAGGTGACTCAAACTAATCACTTCTTTATAGACCCAACACAAAGATGGATTTTGGCAGAGGGAGAAACAGGAAAGATTCAGGCTTGTATTCAGGAGAATTTCAGAGTTTGGAATCATCAGAATCCTGTGGAAAGATGAAGTCAATACTATCTTTGCATGTAGATGAGGTAAAAGTGAAAATGATAGGAGTTGAGGAGGTTGAAAAATGTGTCAACATGAATACTGAAGACTTCAAGTAAAATACTTCAAATGAATTGAACTGGAGAAGATGATTATGAGCTCTATGTTGAACTCTTTGAGGGAGGAAAGACAATGACTTGGGGAGGGAGGTAAAAATGGAAGCCAGGTTGTAGAGTGGATGGAGGACTGAGCCTAGAGTCAGGAAGATTCATCTTCCTGAGTTCAAATATGGCCTCAGACACTTTTCATGTGTGTGACCCTGGGCAAGTCACTTAACCTCATTCGCCTTAGTTTCTTCATCTATAAAATGAGTTGAAGAAGAAAATGGCAAATAATTTCAATATCTTTGCCAAGAAAAGCCCAAATAGGGTCAGGAAGAGTCAGACACAACTGAACAAAGATAGCAACAAAAGGGAGATAAATAACAGTTATTAGGAAAAGGTGATAATTCTAGATGGAATAATTCTTTTTTTTTGTTTGCTTTCTGCAAGGCAGTTGGGTTAAGTGACTTGCTCAAGGTCATGCAGCTAGTAAGTATCAAGTGTCTGAGGTTACATTTGAGTCCTCCTGACTCTGGGACTGGGCTTTGATCCACTGAGCCACCTGGCTTCCCCTTGGAGTAATGCTTAATAAAGGGGATACCAGTGAGAAATGGTGAGAGTCTGGAAGTGATAGAGTAAGAAATAGACCTATTCTACTTGGCCTAGGATGTGAGGAGGCAATAAAGCAACTAAGTGCAAAATTTTTTTTAAAGAGTCAAGGGTCATTGTGAAGATCCCGTGAGCTAACATTTGTGAAGAACTTTACACAGTAACTGACACATTGTAGGCATTATATAAATGCTTATTCCCATTCCCCTTTATGTTTGGCCCCAGAGGGCAGGCTAGAAGGAATGAAGGTAAGTTTTAGAGAGGCAGATTTTTCCTTAATATAGGAAAAATTTTCTAAAAGAAGAATTTATTTAAAATTTAAATATTTAAAAGAAGTTATTTAAAAGAGCATTAAGACTGAATAGGATTGTTGTGAGTTCCTCTCTCACAAGAGGCGTTAAAAATGAAAATTTCATTGTTCAGTTGTGTCCACCTCTTTTGATCCTATTTGAGGTTTTCTTGGCAAAGATATTGGAATAGTTTGCCATTTCCTTCTCCAGCTTCTTTTACAGATGAGGACACAGAGGAAAATAGGGTTAAGTGACTAGACCCTGGGTCACCCAGACAGCAACTAATAGAGGTTGGACTTGAACTCATAAAGGTAATCCTTCCTAATTCTAGCACTGGCACTCCATCCACTGTACCACCTCACTGGCCCAAAGAAGAAACTAGATGTCAGCTTATCAGGGATGAGTTGGAGTCTATTCCTGTTCATATATCAGTTGGACTAGAAGGCTAATGATTCCTTTCCACCTTGAAGACTATATGTCTGTGAATTTTTAATGTTACTGTTTCTGTGGTAAGAAATAAGAATGTGGGGAGGTGGAGCCAAGATGGTGACAAGAAGGGATGGAGTCTTAGGAGCTCTCTGATAAAATTCATCAGCTAAGGACTCTAACTAAACTAAAGGGACCCAGTGAGGCAGTTCTACTACTCAAGGTAACCTGGAAAAGAGCAGAAAGGCTCTGCTCCCCAGGGTCGGAGAGGCGGCCCGCCAGAGGGGTGGCCCGTCAGAGCCAAAGAACCTCAGCCTCCCGGAGGCAGCCCCAGGGCGCTGGGAGTCTCAGCTCACAGCAGCGGGGGAGTCTCCTGAGCTGCACCCCGAGGAGCACCGGGCACAAAGTGGGGGAATAGCAAGGGACCTCTGCCAGAGCCAGCACGTGGAGCCCAGCCCTCAGAGCGCACAGAGAGCAGCATGGTCTTTCCCCTGCCCTGATCCAGGAAACAGAAGCAGGCAGAGCTGGTAAGCAGGAGCCCCCAGGGCATGAGCCCATTGAGCTGAGGAAGAGGAGTGAAAAGAGAGAGACTGCAGAGCTCTGTCCTCTGCCCCTGGAACAGGACTCTGGGGCTCTGACCACATTCAGATCCTGATCGCAGTCTAGGCCCCCCCCCCCCCGTAGAACAGCAGGGCCCCCCCCACCTCAGCCCCGTGGCAGAGGGAGGTGCTTATGGTCATTCACAGACCAGGAGGGAGGACAGAGCCTCACACACTGAGACCCTTGTGGGAGTGTCCCAAAAGCTCAAGAAACACCCCAAACCAGGCCCAGGCTGGGAAAATGAGCAAGCAGAGAAACAAAAAGAAGACTATTGAGAAATATTTTGCAAATGAGACCAAGAAGGACCAAAATACTCAGTTTGAAGATGAGGAAGCACAAGCTCCTGCATCTAAAGACTCCAAGAAAAACAGAAATTGGGCTTAGGCTATGACAGAGCTCAAAAAAGACTTTGAAAATCAAATGAGGGAGTTGGAAGAAAAACTGGGAAAAGAAAGGAGAGAGATGAAGAAAAAACATGAAAATGAAGTCAGCAGCTTAGTCAAGGAAATCCAAAAAAATGCTGAAGAAAATAGCATGCTAAAAACCAGCTTAGGTCAAATGGATAAAACAGTTCAAAAAGTTACTGAGGAGAAGAATGCTTTAAAAAGCAAAATTGGCCAGATGGAAAAAGAGATAAGAAAACTCTCTGAGGAGAACAAATCCTTCAGACAAAGAATAGAATTCAGGGAGATTGATGAATTTACCAGAAATCAGGAATCAATACTTCAAAACAAAAAAAATGAAAAATTAGAAGAAAATGTGAAATATCTCATTGAAAAAACAACTGATATGGAAAACAGACTTAGGAAAGATAATTTAAAAATTATTGGAATACCTGAAAGTCATGATCAGGAAAAGAGCCTTGACATTTTCAAAGAATTACTACAGGTAAATTGCCCTGATATTCTAGAAGCAGAGGGCAAAATAGAAATGGAGAGAATCCACTGATCCCCCCGAGAAAGAGATCCCAAAAAACCAACCCCTAGGAATATTATAGCCAAGTTCCAGAACTCCCAAGTCAAAGAGAAAATATTACAAGCAGCCAGAAAGACACAGTTCAAATATCGAGGAGCTGCAGTCAGGATCACACAGGACTTAGCAGCAGCTACATTGGAAGCTCGTAGGGCTTGGAATACAATATATGGGGAGGCAAGAGAGCTTAGAATGCAGCCAAGAATGAACTACCCAGCAAGGCTGAATGTCCTCTTCCAGGGAAAAAGATGGACTTTCAATGAACCAGGGGAATTTCAAAGGTTCCTTTTGGAATGGCCAGAGCTGAACAGAAGGTTTGATCTTCGGATACAGGACTCAGGTGAAGCATGGGGATTGGAGGAGAGGGGGGAAATATGAGGGACTTAATTAAGGATGAACTGCATGTATAGAAAAATGATACTGATAATATTTATATGAACCATCTCAGTTAATAGAGCAGGTAGAGGAGCTTTTATAGTTGAAGCACAGGAGAAAGCTGAATTCAAAGATAAAATATGGTGTAAAAATGGAGTCAATAGAAAAAAAAGGGAAATGGAATGGGAGAAAGAAAAAGGAGAGGGGGAATAGTCCAAGATATTTCACATAAGATTTTTTTTATTACAATGAGCTATTGCAATGATATGGAAGGGGGGGAGGCAAGGGGGAATGAGGGAAACTTTGCTCTCATCAGAGATGGCTAGGAGAGGAAACAGCAAATATACTCAATGGGGTATAGACATCTGGAGTAAGAAGGAGGGGGGAGCAGGGGGAAGGGGTGGGGATGTGAATAAAGGAGGAGAGGATGGACCATGGGGGAGAGTGGCCAGATAGAACACATTTTCTTTCTTACTTCTTTCAAGGGGCTGGGAATGGAAGGCCTGCCCAGGACCACAGGGCCGGGTGGATTCTGGGCCTAAGGGGTGATAGGGGGGCTCAGGGCTTCTTGGCCCCAGGACCAGGGATCTGTCTGCTGTGCCACTCAGCGACCCTACAGCAGAGTCAGAGTGAAAGGAGAGAGAAAATAGAGTACATGGTAGTGGAGAAATAAGAAAGGAGGGAGTTGCGATCAGCAATGGCAATGGTGGAAAAATATGGAAATAACTTTTGTGATGGACTTATCATAAAGAATGAGATCCACCCATGACAGAGTTGTTGGTGTTGGAACAAAGACTCAAGCACATTTTTTATTATTATTATTTGGGGGAGGGTGCAGGGCATGTGGGGCTGGATGGCCTGCCTGGGGCCACATAGCGGGGTGATCTTTGGGTGTCTGGGGCCGGATTTGGACCCAGGTACTCCTGGCTCAAGGGCCAATGCTCTGTCTGCCACCCAGCCACCCCTATTATCATTACTATTTTATTTTATTTTGGGTCTCTTTTTTTCTTTCTTTTTTTTTTTGGTTTTTGCAGGGCAGTGGGGATCGGGTGGTTTGCATGTCACACGACTGGGTGATTGTTGGGTTTACGAGGCTGGATATGGACTCTGGTGCTCGTGGCTCCAGGGCTGGTGCTTCGTCCATTGCGCCACCTGGCCATACCTACAATTATTACTATTATTATTATTTTTATTTCAATTTTTTTCTCTCCCCTTTACTTTTTTCGCCCAAACAAGTCTATCTATATTCATGGGGGAGGAGGGGTATTTTGTTTACTTGTAAACAAGAATATTTTATTAATGTAAAAAAACATTTGTACAAAATGAGAATAAAAAAAAGAAATTAAAAAAAAAGAAATAAGAATGTGTTGGCCTGGTGGGAACATGAAGTGGTTATATGAATGGCAAGAAATACGAATGGGACATGATGGGTGAGATGTGATACCTTTTAGAATCTGGGACCGTCAAAAACAGCAGGATACTGGCTTGTTATGATTTGGCTCTACCATTCTGTAGTTCTGTATTGGGATCAAGGAGGGAGGACCACCGATTTCATTGATACAGGCAGGCAAGGGTGTGCTGGTACCAACTCTAACCAGTTCATGAGAGTCAGTTGTTAATTTTCAGTGGGATCACTTTTGGCTCAGAAATGGACAAATGTTGGGGCAACTAGATGGTGGATAGAAATGGACAAATGCTACAAATCAAGATTTGATTTGTTTTGTGGCTTGTCTAAATTTCAGAAAGTGATGGAGCAAATGTGAATGAGTGGGGGCTGCTAGGTGATGCAGTGGATAGAGCACCGGCCTTGGAGTCAGGAGGACCTGAGTTCAAATCTGGCCTCAGATACTTAATAATTACCTAGCTGTGTGGCCTTGGGCAAACCACTTAACCCCATTGCCTTGCAAAAAATAAAATGTGAATGAGCCAGATTAAATTTTAAAGTGTATCCTATATACATTTTTTTCTTCTAGAAAGCTGGTTGATAAATGTTTGGATATAAGGAACTTTCAAATGACAAATGGATTATCTCTATTAGTCTTTAGATGCTCAAGAGTGCTGATGAGTTAACTTGCTTATGGACATCCAGTCAATATGTATTAGAATTGAGACTTGAACCCAGATCTTCCTGGCTCCTTGACTTGTCTCCATCCATCCTAACCATGATTGCCTGTTCTACATGTTAATCTCTTTAGCTAGCCTTAGGCATGTATATTTTCTGAAGTTGGAAGAGAGAAGTATTTCCTTTTCTTCCTCTTGCACCTTCTCCATGGTTGCCCCTTCCCCATAAGTCCTCACTTAAATTTCTAATTGTTTCCTAATGGATAGGCTCTTTCTTATTTTGCCTGACATGAGGAAAATGGATCATGGGTCAGTAGAATATCAGAGCAGTGCCCTTCCTGCTGCTAGTCTAGTTCCCTTTGTTTCCCCCATCTTTGAAACTACTTTGGGGGCTGATGAAACAATCCTTTCTTTGGCTAGGATTTAAAAGAGTGAGCAATTTTGTGGACCTAGGTTTTCCCTGCAGAATCAGGCCAAGGTTAGAATGGGGCCTGCAGAGGCAGTCAGTTCCCTAGTCCTTGTTTAGCTTTGGCCAAATACCCTTTCCCCCATTTATGCCCTTCCCCCGGCCCCCCTCTCCCCCACCATCTCTAAACCTTCAGCTTTCTGGCTCTCACTTCCCTGTCACTCTTTTGTTCATTTCCTCTATATTCACTCAGATGTGGTTTAGTGTTTTAGTTCCAAAATATATTCTGCATGGAAGAATGCTTTCAATGAGTAGAGACCCTAATTGTCATTTGATAATTGCCAAAACATGTTATTTTGGCTTTAAGCTGGTGCTGAACATGGGGCGTTTTCCTCTTGAAAAGGAGAAAAAAAAATGCAACCAAAAAAAAAAAACAACTTTGCTGTTGCAGCTCCAAGCCCATCTGAAAACCAGGGCTGCCCAGCACCTTGCTGACTCTTCCCCCATAAGGGAAAATGACTCCGTTGGGGTTTGTCACTTCCTGGGTGACTTCTTCCAAGGGCACTTAACCCTGTCTCTTTGAGAATGGGCAGGAGAAGTTTGCCTCTGAGCCTGGCCCTCATGGGCAGAAGCAAAATTGCTGGGACATGCCTCCCCCATTCTCCAGGCCCCGAAGCCTTCTCCTTCACCACAAGGAGTGTTCCTATGAAGAGACTGAATGAGCTGGAGAGGGGCCTGCCAGATAACTGAAAACACAAGCCGCCCAGCAAGCATGGGAATTCCAAAGAGAGACAAATCCGTGCCTCTAGGGGGGATCTGGATTGAACTGATCAGCATAAGAGATATATCACCACTAATTAAGTCCTGATCCTCTTGGCTCCACTTGAAACAAATCAAGAATAGATCAAGTTTGGGGAGCAGGTGCTAACTAGTTGCAAATACAGGGATAGGTGTTTGTGCGTGGGCTCCTTCTAAGCTGCTGTATTCCTTTGGCCTTTGGCCATGGACCATAACCCAACTCTTTAGCAGAAACGGTCTTAGTCATAAAAGTCTTCTTCATCTTAGATGCTTTTTTCCTTCAGGTAGCCAATGAGGTTATTTTGAGCAGTGGGGGTCAAAGACAAAGAAATAAGGGTCACTAAACTGTACATAAGAATCCTTGCAGGTCACAGAGTGATTTGGTTTTAAAAATTTAATATTACCTCTATTTTGTTGCATTTTTATTTATTTTGTTAAATATTTTCCAATCAAATACTTTTAAAAATCTAATATCTATTTTGTGGCATTTTTATTTATTTTGTTAAATAATTTTCCAATCAAGTAGCTTTAAAAATGTTATCTATATTTTCTTAAATATTTTTCACTCAAACACTTTAAAAAATTTACTATTATCTGTTTTGTTGCATTTTTATTTTATTAAATCTTTTCTAATCAAGTAGTTTTAAAATTTTACTGTTTATATTTTGTTCTATTTTTATTTATTTTGTTAAATATTTTCCAATCAAGTAGCTTTAAAAATGTTATCTGTATTTTGTTGTATTTTTTATTTTGTTAAATATTTTTCAATTAAATACTTTAAAAATTTAATATTATCTGTTTTGTTGCATTTTTATTTATTTTGTTAAATTTTTCCAATCAAGTAGTTTTAAAAATTTGTTTTCTATATTTTGTTATATTTTTATTTATTTTGTTAAATATTTTCCAGTCAAGTACTTTTAAAAATATAACCTTTTGTTGTATTTTTATTTATTTTGTGAAATATCTTCCAGTCAAAGCTAATTTGATTTGGGTCCATTCAAAAGGAATGTTTCTCATTTATTTGAGTGTGCTGGGATGTGGAAGGGAGAAAAATGATTACGTTTTTATAGAGTGCCTGGTGTATGCAGGGTATTGTACTAAACACTTTACAAATATTGTTTCATTTGATACAGAAGGCAGAAAAAGTTTTAATTTTTTTTGGTAAGGCAATGGGGTTAAGTGAGTTGCCTAAGGTCACCTGGCCAGGTAATTATTAAGTGTCTAAGGCTGCATTTGAACTCAGGTCCTCCTGACTCCAGGGCCAGGGCCCTATCTACTGCACCACCTAGCTGCCCCCAAGGTTGGAATTTTTTACAGTCAACATACAATCTACAGACATTTAGAGGTCAATCTAGGTTTTACTTAACATATCACTGTTCAATCAATTAATTTTTTTTTTTACTTTAAAATTACTATCTACAAAAACAAGAATTCATATATGGGTAACTAAAACAGAACAAGGAAATACTACTTTTTGACCCTTCTTTGACTTGAGGTTATTTTTGTTGAAAGGTAGAAAACTGTGGGTCCAGTGATAGTGGAAGGAGTGAACTGGAGAAGCAAAAGGCAGGGACATAATAATTCTTCTACTGAAAAGGCTGCCATGTAGAACAGCCATTAGGCTTGTCCTCTTTGGTGCCAGAGGGCTGAATGAATCGGATCCTCAGAGGTAAATTTAGGCTTAGCCTCAGAAAAAAATTTCCTGGCAATAGGATTTGCTCAAAAAAATTCCTAGTAATATCCAAAAGCAAAATGGTTTGTCTTGGGAAATGTGGGATTTCTTTTCACTTGAGATCTTCAAGCAAAAGCATGCATTTTTCATGTGTATTACATTGGGAATACTTTTTTCCAATATGTATTGGACTAGTAGACTAAAGATGTCCTCTCCAACTCATGAAGCTCTCTGTGTCTATGAATCTAAGATCAAGAGACTGGGTTTGAGAGTTGGCTTGATCACCCAGGAACCAACTTGGACAGAGATTTTTCCAAGTTGATCTGGTTCTCAGACAATAGAAATACATTATAATCCATTAACAACCCCATACAATCAAATACATAAATGAAAATAACAACAAGCATTTATTAAGTATGATGACACAGTAGACAGAATATTCAGGAAGAACTGAGTTCAAATTTAGTCTTAAATATGTGTGACCCTGGGCAAGTTACTTAGCCTTGCTTGCCTGAATTTCCTCATCTGTAAAATGAACTGGAGAAGAAATGGCAAATCACTCCAGTATCTTTGCCAAGAAAACCCCACACTGAACATTTATTATGTGTTTACTAAGAGTCATGAACTATATTAAGTGCTGGGGATACAAAGAAAAAGAAAAAAAAATCCCTGTTCTCAAGGTACTCATCTTCTTATTAAATTCCATTATTTACAGCTTTTTAAAAAAAATTATACATAAATAAAAAATTATAGAAATAAAAATGAACTGTTTCCATCTTTCTTTTGTGAAATATTGTTGCTATTTTTTACATGGTTGTTAGTATGCTCCTAGTTCTTATTTTGCTTCCTTCATTCTATCCTATGTTTTTCAGAAATTTCTTTATATTCTTACCACAGTTTATTCAGCTCTCCTCCAAACATCAGACACATAGGATTATAGATTTTGAACTATAAGAGAACTTGATAGATGATCTTAATCTAACACCTCATTTGCCATATTAAAAAATAGAGTTTCTTTGAAGTTGATATGTTAAAATAATAGAGTAAACAGAACCAAGGTTTAAATCTAGGTCTGGGGATTTTTAAACCCAACAATCTTTCCAGGAGAATTATTCACTTTTTTAGTATTATGAATTCAGTTAATTTGAATATTTTTGCAGTTAGGTCGTTTTTTTCTTCTTTCAATAACTTTGAGCTTTAAATTTACTACATGAATAGCTGGAGACAATTTTCTATGTCTCATTATTTTTACCACAGTGTGCTCCTACAAAATTATTAACAGTTCCCTCTTCTATCAGTAGTATAATATTGTGTCCATTTCTCTATAGTTCTGCTGGAATTAAATTTTATATTTATCTGTGAATTTAATGGCTATAGCCCTCACAGTAGTTCCAATTTGAACTTTTCTGATTATTCATTTGAATAGTTTTTCAGGTAAAAATAATTATGACAAAGATTTTTCTCAAATTTTTTCCTCTTCAATTCTACATATTTAACTTTTTCTTGTACAAACCTTTTTAGTTTATGTTAAAAATTCATCTGTTTTATCTTCCATAATAGATGCTATATTTCCTTATTTCTGATTTATATATATATATATATATATATATAAATGCATTAAATTTTTATAGTGTATTTTTATACCTAAGTTATTGATAATTGGGAATTTATTATACTTTACATTGAGAGATGTGGAACAACTGTTTTTCAAATTTCCCAATAATTTTTACAATTAAATGAGTTTTAAGATTTTTTTTCCCAAAACAGTTGTATATTATATTCATTGGTTGAGGCACAGAGTGGCTACAGTACTGGAGTTAGGAAGACTGACTTCAAATTTAGTCTTAGTCATTTACTGGCTATGTTACCTTGAGCAGGTCACTTAACCCTGTTTGCCTCAGTTTTCCTCTTCTGTAAAATAACCTGAAGAAGGAAATGGCAAACCATTTCAGTATCTTTGCCAAGAAAACCCCAAATGGAGTCACAAAGAGTTTGACATGACTTAAACAATTGATTTACAACAAAAAACCTATATGAACAGAAACAAAACAATATGCTTCTCCCACTCCCCATACCCCTAAAACTAGTTTTGGTAGAAATTGAATATTTTCTTAATTAAAATTTTATAGTCTAATTTGTGATCTTGATGTGGAAATCTCCCCATTATCTTTTTTTCTTCTCATAATTTCTGATAGTCTGTATTTGATATTTTATACTCTTAATATTTTGTTTGTTTCTCTTCTACTTTCAATAACATTGAGCTCTAACTTAGCTGTGTGTGAATAGCTGGAGAAAATTGTTCCTTTATGATAATTTTTTAAGCTTTTTATCCAATTATATATAGTTCAAAGTCTACTATCCAACTGCATAGATTTGATCATTCCCCTGTTCTGCTCAAAAATCTTTAGGGACTCTTTATTACCTAGCAGAGAAAGGCCAAATTCCATAGCTTGATACTCAAAATCCTTCCTTCCTGGCCTTTTCTCATTTATCCATCATTCTAGTCAAACTGAATAACTATTGCCCCAAGAACATAAACTGTAGTTTTTCTGACACAATCCTTTTGCTCAAAAAGTTCCCTAAGTCTATAACACCTTCCCTCCATCGACATATTGAGAAGTGTTGAAATTCCCCTTTTTTATCTGAACTTGTAATTTCTTTGGGTAGCTCTCAGTGAGGAAATTACCTCTACATTAGTAGTTATTCTGCTTAGTCTTAGAGAATTGCGTGGGAGCCTTGGAAAATTAAGTGACTTCACTAAGGTCATAAATTGAATTCCTAGCACAACTGAAGTGTCACCTACTCCAAAAAGCTTTTAGAAATCCTTTCATTTGATGATAACAAATTTTCCCTCAATCCTCCCCCCACCCTCTAATCAAATAATAGTCTGTATCAGGGGGATGAAAAAGCAGTGGTGCTAGGATCAAATCTGCTGCTTTTTTTTTATGATCAAAAACTAAGAACAGTTTTTTAAAAATTTAAATATGGAGGCAGAGTCAAAATGGCAGAGAAAAGGCAGGGACTCACCTGAGTTCTCCCCTAAACCCCTCCAAAAACCTTTAAATAATGCACCAAAACAAATTCTGGAGTAGCAGGATTCCAAATAAAATGGAGGGAAGCAATTTTCTAGCCCAAGATAACCTAGAAGGTAGGTAGGCAAAGTCTGCTGCACAGGGGTGAGAGAGGAGTACAGTACAATACAGTGCTGGCTGCACCAGCTCAGAACTGACCTCAGTCAAACCAACCACAGACATGGGGGCAACTGCGTCAGCAGCTGAGGTGGTTTCCGGACCTCTCTGCCCACATTTAGTAAGGGGGGGTCAGATGACAGGTCAGGAGATTACAGAGGTTCCTTTGCTAGGATTGAGGGCAGGAATCTTTTACGTTGCCCGTATTTGTATCTGGGTCACAGTCCTGGATCTCCTTCTCAGGGTAAGGAGGAGGCCTAGCAAAGAAGAGTTTATGACCACAGTGGAGTTGTGACCATGGTCACAGTTGCAGGATGGAAAAGAAAGATTGTGATCACTCATAGACTAGTGCATGGTACAAGAGAGTAAGAAACACACCTCTCCCTAGATCATACCACCTTGGAAGAACTGAAAAAAATTGACTGTTCCCTAAAATTACCTCTGAAAACAGCTGTTTAAAAAAAACCCCTGAAGTTTGGGATAGTTCTTCCTCTGCACCAGATGCAAATCCCACTTTAGCATAGAATTAAAAGTCAAGAAATAGCCTGGAAATGAGTAAAGAGAAGAAAGAGATCCTGACTATAAAAAATTATTATTGGAATGAAGAAACTCAAAATATAAAACTTGAAGAAGACAACAAAGTCAAAACTTCTTCATCTAAAGCCTTCAAGAAAAATAAAAATTGGTCACAGGTCATAGAGGAGCTAAAAAAGTATTTAAAAAATCAATTAAGAGAGGTGGAAGAAAAATTAGGAAGAGAGTGATGCAAGAAAATCATGAAAAATTGCATCAGCAATTTGGTAAAGAAGGTACCAAAAACACTGAAGAAAATAACACTTCAAAAAACAGAATAGGCAAAATGACAAAATAGGCACAAAAATCCATTGAGAAGAATGCTTTGAAAAGCAGAATTGGACAAAAGGGAAAAAGAAAAATATAAAAATCCACTTAAGAGGACTCCTTAAAAAGTTTAATGGAAGTTTTATGAGATATTAGGAAACAATAAAACAAAATCAAATGAATGAAAACATAGTAGACAATGTGAAATATCTCATTGGGAAAAAATGATTGACCTGGAAAATAGATCCAGAAGAGATAATTTAAGAATTATCATACTACTTGATAGTCATGATTAAAAAAAAAAGAGTGTAGACATCTAACAAGAAATTTTCAAGGGAAAACTGCCCTGTTACTCTAGAATCAAAGGGTATAATAGAAATAGAAAGAATCCACTGATCAACTTATGAAAGAGATCTCAAAATGAATACTCCCAGGAATATTATAGCCAAATTCCAGAGTTCCCAGATCAAGGAGAAAATATCACAAGTAATAAAAGAAACAATTCTAATATTATGAAGCCACAGTCAGGATAGCACAAGAGTTAGGAGTATCTATATTAAAGGATCAAAGGACTTGAAGTGAAATTTCAGAGGGCAGAAGAGCTGGGATTACCACCAAGAATCATCTACAAGCAAAACTGAGTATCATACTTTGGGGGGGGGGGGAATAGATATTCAATGAACCTGAGCACTTTCAAAAGCATTCTTTTTTTTTTTTTAGGTTTTTGTAAGGCAAATGGGGTTCAGTGGCTTGCCCAAGGCCACACAGCTAGGTAATTATTAAATGTCTGAGACCAGATTTGAACCCTGAAAACAGGGCCAGTGCTCTATCCACTGTGCCACCTAGCCACCCCAAGACTTCTTAATGAAAAAACAAGAGCCGAATAGAAAATTTGACTTTCAAATATAAGACTTAAAAGAAGCATGAAATTGTAAAAAGGAAAGAGAAATCATAGATATTCAACAAAGTTAAATTGTTTACATTCCTACAAGAGAGAAATGATACTTGTGACTCCTGAAACTTTCTCATTATTAGGGCAGTTATATACATAGACAGAGGACATGAATATGAGTGGAATATGAGGGGATGATTATCTTTAAAAAAACTAAAATTAAGAATTAAAAAAGTACTGAAAAGGGAGAGGTAAAATAGGATATATTATCCTTTATAAAAGAAATCCATAAGAGATTTCACTGGGGAGGAAAAGTTGGGGAAAATGAATGGGTAAGTGGTGAGGGGAGTGACCTGAACCTTACTTTTACTAGAATTGACTCAAAGAGGGAATAACAAACACACTCAATTGGGTATAGAAATCTATACAGGAAAGTATGGGGGGGGGAAGGGATAAGAGAAGGGGTGGGACTGATAAAAAAGGAAGGACATATTAGAGGAGCTAAAAGTCAGAAGCAAAATACTTTTGAGAATGGACAGAGTAAATGGAGAGAGAATAGGATAAACAGGAGGGGAAATAGGATGGAGGGAAATACATAGTAATCCTGATTGTGAAAAAAATTAAATCAAGTTTCTTTAATAAATGCTTTATTTTTCAAATACATAGAAAACTGAGTCAAGTTTATAGAAATAAGAACCATTCCTCAATTGACAAATAGTCAAAGGATATGGATAGGCAGTTTTCAAAGTTATAAAAGCTATCTAGTTATATGAAAAAATACTCTAAATCACTACTGTTTAAAGTTAAAATTGAAATAACTCTGAACTTCTACAATACATTTATTAGATTTACTAATATGACAGAAAAGAAAAATGATAAATATTGGAGGGGATGTGGGAAAAATAAAAGATTAATACCCTGGTGAAAGTATATTCTCCATCCTAGAGAACAATTTGGAACTTTGCCCAAATGACTATAAAACATTGCATACCCTTTGATCCAACAATGTCACTATTAGGTATGTTTCCCAAAGAGATAAAGCACAAAAATATTTAGAATATCTCTTTTAGCACTGGCAAAGAATTGTAAACTTAGGGGATGTCCATCAATTGAAAAATACCTGGCATATGATTTTGATGGTAACCTATTATGCTATAAGAGATGATCATGATAATCTCAGAAAAACCTGTAAAGACTTACATGAACTGATGCAAAGTGAAATGAGCAGAACCAAGAGAATATAGAGCATAGTAACAGCAATAATATATGATCAACTGTGACTAGCTTAGCTATTCCTCACAATACAATGATACAAGACAATTCTGAAGGATTTATGATGAATGGTGCCATTCATTTCTAGAAAAAAGAACTGGTAAAGCCTGATAACAGTTTGGAGTTATTTTTCTTTACTTTTTTTTTTTTTTTTTTTTGGTCTGTGCTTTCTTTCATAGCATGATTTATATGAAAATGTATTTTGCATGACTACACATGTATAACTTATGTCAAATTGCTTATCTTCTTAATGTGGATAGAGTGTAGGGATGCAGGGAGAGAAAGAATTTAGAATTTTGAAAAAAGAATGTTTAAATTATTTTTACATGTAATTGGGGAAAATAAAATATTAAGTCAAAAAGAAAAAATTAAATACTATAAAATATTATTTAAAAATATAAAAACAGGGGCAGTTAGGTGGCACAGTGGCTAGAGCACTGGCCCTGGAGTCAGGAGTACCTGAGTTCAAATCCGGCCTCAGACATTTAATAATTACCTCGCTGTGTGGCCTTGGGCAAGCCACTTAACCCCATTTGCCTTGCAAAAACCTAAAATACAAGCTATGGGGCAGGGTAGAGATTTGTCTCTCCCCAGGAGTAGACCTTTGGTTTTTATTATGGTAACCTATGTTTCTGTTTTACCCCTGCCCCTCAATAGACTGTTAGTCCTATCCTGACAGTATGCTGTCTAAACTTGAAGCCTCCCTGGCATTGTACTCTGAACAAAGGAGCCCCTTACCATAGAACTGTTGTCTTTATTGCTGTGTTGGACACAGATTAAGCTCTTTCCTTACTTGTTCCCATACAGATTTTTGACCAAGCAAATAGATTTTTTTTTTCTGACTGACTGGGACTGTGACCTTTAAAGTCGGCATGAGGAATGTTAAGGAACTGCACATATTACAGAACTGATGCAAGATTTGTTTAGAACTTGAGAAACAAACCGGGGGCATATTGAATTTTTACAAGAGTCCCATTCAACAGCACAGGATATGACAAAAATAAAACAGGATTGGGTGGGATGCATATTTGGGTCCTCAGGGGGCAGAAATCAAAGAGGTGTGCAAACTATTCTGCATAAATTTCTGTCATCCGCTTTGATAAAAGAGATTATGGACTTGAAAGGTCAATTATATATTCTTAAGGAGAAATGTCTGGTTCTTGTTAATGTTTGTGCTTGACAAGATCTTAAAATAGACTTTACTGAGTTCATAACACTGATGACAATATACAGTAGTGGGGTAGGAGCTTAATACAATTTTATTACCTCCCATGGGCAAATATTTGCCACATGAGACATATCTCCTTCCTCCCTCCTGAATGACCTACTGTAAACAACTGACTCCCCTTTTTACGAGAGTCGTGATCTTTATGATGTTTGGGGAACGCTGAAACCTAATGCTAAGCAGTCTATTTGCTTCTTGTCTGAGTGTCAAAAATGCTCCCCAATTCATGATCATGGTGATTATTGCTGTTGTCATTTTGTCCTCTCACCAATTTTACCAAAAGTACATTCTAGAAAACAAAGATCACCGTAACTGTTCACTCATCCTGGTTTTATTCTCTAAGGTGGAGGATTCCAAGTCATTAATGGAAAAGGGTCCTGAACTTCCTAGAAACAGGTAGTACAGTTCATCTTCTGTTCTCCCCACCATCAGCTCTCAGAATGGAACTTTGATTTCAAAGAATTCAAGAAACATTTATCAAGGACTAATGATGTGGCCAGCACTGTTTAAGACATTTGTTTAAGACATTTATATGCAGATGTTAATGTAAGAAACTCTCTTGATTTCCACTTCAGGGAACATCATGGTTCACCCAGAATATGTTGGTTCTCTGAAATTTGATCACCAGGATTTTGATGTTCAGCATTTTCTCTCAGTTGCCTCTCCCTGATAGCTGGAGGGCTTGAGGGTGGAGCAATAACCTCCTCCTAATGCCTTCCTTTCAAGGGGGCTCAGATGAGAACTTTCCATTTTCTATCAGCAGCTCTGCTTGATTTCAACCCCAACCAACAGCATACCCTTCTCCTTTCCCCCCTTTTCAGCTCCTTCTTGCGTAATGCCTTCTCTTATTAGATCTGAGGACAGGGACTGTCTTTCTTTTTCTTATTTTGTATTGCCAGTATTTAACATAGCACTTAGTAGCAACTTCAAAAATATTTATTGAATTAAAGAAATGATCCTCAATGACAATCATGTAAAAACAAATGTTCAGCAGAACATATTGCATCTTTGAATTTTTTTAAATGCAAGTAGTTTTAATTTTTATTGAATAAATATTTTATTATTTGGCTTTGTCCCAAGGAATTCATACAGTGTTGCCTGTGTGTATATTTCTTATTGTTAAATTATTCAGTCACATTTGATTCTTCATGACCAGATGGTCAAGTAACTTGCCATTTTCTACTCCAGTTTATTAAAAACAGAGAAAGTGACTTGGCCGGGGTCACAAATCTAGTTAGTGTCTGAGGCCAGATTTGATCTCAAGTCTTTTTTTTTTTTTTAAGGTATTTTTGCAAGGCAAACAGGGTTAAGTGGCTTGCCCAAGGCCACACAGCTAGGTAATTATTAAATGTCTAAGTGTCTGAGACCGGATTTGAACCCAGGTACTCCTGACTCCAAGGCCAGTGCTTTATCCACTACTCCACCTAGCCGACCCTCAAGTCTTCTTAATTCCAGGCCCAGTGCTTTATCCATAGAACCACTAACTTGTGCATATGTTTGTATGTACAAAATACACACATATATACATATAAAGGCACATCTATTTATATGCACACACACCCTCAGACAACACATTTTAAAACTTTCTTTTAATTTCTATAGAAATAGTAAAAAAATAATACTTTTCTCTAAAACTTCTTTCTTCTAGATTGGTAGGAAAAGCCCTTTGGAAAGGTATAGGAGATAAAAAGGTCCTCATGTAATTGAAGTGATTGGCACTAAGACCCAACCTTCTTTCTCCATTGAGAATTAAGATAATGATGGAAAAGGGTAGGTCCCTTTGTTTAACTTCAGAAGTGAGGGGAATAGTCTGGGAGGGAATGGGATTGTACTTTTATTACTGAACATTCCATAATATCAACTCAAATTATATTTTAAAATATCTTTCCCATGTTCAGGATTTCTAATAATGTTACCTGAAGTTGTCTTGGGACAGAGTTATGTTGGAGGGCAGGGTAACAATGCCAGTCTAGACATCTCTCTCTCCAGGCTAGAAAAATATTGATCAATAAAGTTAAATAAATTTGTTTCTAGCAGATGAACTTCAAATTGAAGAGTATAATATTTTTTCTTCAATACTCTGACAGTCCTGTAAAAGACAGGAAAGGATCCTGACTCTCAAATGACTTGAGAGAATGCTAAGGAGGCTTCTGTATATCCACCATAAGAGACTTAAATTGGTTGGGGACTTAAGGCTAGGGACATTTACAGAGAAGACCTTTACAGAGGCATGTGAGAGAGAGAAAGACTTGAGTTGTGGACCAGAGCCTTCAGTGCTGTAGAGTTATATGGGAAACTGACCTCATCATCTATGTTTGAGTTATAGTGAGGGTTTGTAACTCCAGAGAATTCTAAAAGATATCTTGTTCTGTCTTCATAATCAATCTCTCTTCATAAGTACTAACTTAAAGAAGCCCTTCACATTAAGTATCTCACTTGGTATTTTAGTTAATCAGGAGTCATGTCCTTCTAGACATACACAGTACCCAGAACCAAAGGCAAGTGCTCAAACAGAGGTCAGAAGAAGAGATACAAGGATATTCTAAAGGTCTCTCTGAAGAACTTGAGTCAAGGGAGACACTGGCACACTGCCCAGCATGCCCACATCAAAGAAGGTGCAAACCAGAATTGCAGTAGCTCAAAGAAATGTGAGATGCACAGATTTAGGGACACCTCTATCACAAATGTCCATAGGGGCTATGTGTGCCTCTGTGCTTATAATGGTTTGATTGACCACTGTTGGAAAAATGGTACTTTGATCCCATAGTTTTTGAGTATGGAGGCCAACCAATCAACCAACTCAGAACAGGGCTATCTTTCAGGGCTTTGACTTCGTGTTTCATTTATATACATGCACTTATGTATATACTCACCCATACATATGTACATGAATAATATATTTATTTTTGTTATATCTATGTTTATCTTTTACAGTGAAAATCATATTGATTTTGAAGCAAATAAACCTAGATTCAAATCCTATATCTAATGTCTACTATCTGTAGGACCTTGGACAAGAACCTTACCTCAGTTTCCTCACTTTTTTTTTTAGGTTTTTTTTGCAAGGCAAACAGGGTTAAGTGGCTTGCCCAAGGCCACACAGCTAGGTAATTATTAAGTGTCTGAGGTCAGATTTGAACCCAGGTACTCCTGACTCCAAGGCCAGTGCTTTGTCCACTATGCCACCTAGCCGCCCCTTCCTCACTTTTAAAATAAGGGGTTGAACTAAAGACTTCTGAGGTCCTTTCCGTCTCTAAATCTAAGATATTATGGCCTCAAAGAGAACATCTTTTTTTATTTTTTGATCTGTGTTTGGCACAAGATCAAATAAAGAGAAAAAATTACCATAGCCAAAAATTAGAATGTGTCGAAACTTGGAAAACATTTGATTGCTACATAGTCCCCTCTCCCCATGCTCCGACTGTTATTTATTCACTCTTGTCCCTTGCCCTTCTGTATGTTTTCCTATTAACACTTCCATAAGTTCCCCACTGTCTTTGGAGTCACTCTAAGCTCTTTCTCCTCCAGCACTCACTCTTCAAATCATGGCAGGGCTTTGATGCTAAGAAAAATATCTGGCTTCTCTTTACCACTTTCTGTTCTTTATGGCTGTGGAGGGTACTGTACACAGTCTTTCCTTTCATTAGAAATGGTATTAAATCTAAAACAAAGACTGCGGTATTTTGAGTACCTGGCTAAGAATTGACTTTTGGAAAGACCCTATCTCCTTCAAAATATGAAAACTATTGAAAGAAACTGACTTCTGGGATTTTTCAAAAACCTTAACCTCAAACCCTGTGTAGTGGGAAAGCAAAACAAAACCTACACAGGAAGCATAAAGGAAAAAACAACACCCTACAAAGAAGCCAACCTGTATTTATCAGTTTTGTTTTGGTGACATAACATACCATGTCAGCTTCTGGCAAATTTAGTTTCTGGCTTGTCTAAAATGAAAACAATGCCAGTTACTAGAAGTACAGAAGCTATAAATGGCAACTGATAATATTATGCATATCTTCTAATGATTTAATGAAGCGTTCTCTAAACGTGACAGCCTCAAAGGCTCTAGAATCAATCCTGTAAGTCAGTCACTAGTAAGATTTAAGGTGTGAGGATCTGTGTCTTCTGAAGGCTGCGAAGCTACCCCCTGGAACTTCTGACTTTGATGATAAATTAAGTCTCTGGTGTTGCCCCTGAACCAGAATTTTGGGCAAAAGATCAGAGGAGAAGCATCTTCTGAGCTGAAGCTGGGATCCAACTAATTCCAACATGACTCCCCTGACTGAGTCTGTTTGCAGAACATTTGGCAACCTTGGCTAGATTAGATTTAGTATGTTGATTGCTGACCCCTGCCTATAAATTAAACTGAAAACTTATATACTCATACAATCCAATTATGTAACCCTCCCCCTTTCAGAATACATAGAGGAAAAGTGCTATTTGGGTCATCCATATGTATCTCATGAAGGCAATCATCTGAGGATTTCTTTAGATGTCAGTGCTATGTGTTTCCTGTGATGTGGCACATGATAAATTTAGACTGATAGATATGGGGGGGGGGAAATACAAGTTCTAGTCTCACCTCTCTCAATTATTACCTCTATGACCTTAGGCAAATCTCATCTCAGTTCTCTCATCTGTGTGTAGTGAGGAGAATTGATCGGGATTACCACCCCCAATCATTTGTTTTCCCTAGTTGATGTAGACATAGAAAGCAAAGGATAGATAAGACATGACCAGAGAAATGAAGTGGACATAAAGGTTTTCCCTTTGTTACCCCTCTGTGAGTTGTGAATTAGAAAGTAGTTTATTGTTGGTTGGTTGAAAATTATCCATATTCATGGTGATCTTTAAAAAAATAAGCTTTCCAATAGTAGAGTCAATAAGGTCATGAAGTGGCTTTGAGGAGGGTGATCACTGGTAGAAGAGAGGAGAGCTAGAGAGGAAGAATCCAGATCTTGAGAAAGAATCACTCCATCTTTCTTTCTGAAGTCTCTACCAAAAGTGACTAGTTGATGCAGTGTGGGCAAGAGGACTGAAGTAGAAATTAAAACTACTGGATCCAGTCAAATTCCTCCTTAGATTCTGGCTTGAATTGTGATTTCATTTTTTATGTGCATATTTCATTTCTTCCAATCAAACCTTAAAATCCGTAAAGGTTTAGACTATACTCTGTTCCTAGGTCTTTCTAAATGTTGATTTTTTTTAAATGATATAAATCACTTACAGGACTTTACAAAGTCCCGTCTGGGTCTTTTTTCTTCTCTCTCATACTGGTGTTTTAATTAGTTCCGATGGTTACAAATATTTTTATGCAGAGTACTTCCAAATTGTTTTATTCAGTCCTAATTTTATCCCCGAAGTCCTGTTGTCCAGGTCTTCAGCTGAATCTTCTATCAGCATCTCATTAGCTTTCCCCTAAAAGACGTTTGAAGTCATCCTGTTTTCCTCCAAAAAGTCACTGTCTCATAGGATTTCTAGAATTAAAAGGAACCTTAGAAGGAAACTGGAGCCTAGAGAGTTAATAGCTTGCCCAAAACCAAATAAATAGGAGAGCTGGTTCTGAACTGAAATCCTTTGACTCTAAATCAAATTTGATCCCACTTTCCCATATTGCTTCTATTCCATATCACCATGAACATGCACCTCACTCCAGGTCCTCATCAGCTTTCACCTACACTAATGCATTAGGCTCCTAATTGGTCTTGTTACTCCTTTTCCAATCCATTCTTTACATAGAAATTTAATATTAATAATGCGAATGTAATTTCTTAATGTGGAAGATGAGATGGGAGGGAAAAAAGGTAGATTTTTCATTGACTGAAAAAGTTTAAATTAAAAAAATAATGCATAATTCTGACCATTATTACTTCCTTATCCAAAATTTCTACAGGTTCCTTATTTCTTCTAGGATAAATGTAAGTTCCTAGCAATTAAAATTCTCTACAGTCTTCCTCCTACCTATCTTTTAATACCTGTTTCATACCACTCCCTTTGGCAGACTACATCCAAGCTAAAATGCCCTTCCTTCTTGTTCTTCATACATTACATGCCATCTCCAGTTCCCATGCTTTTGTTCTGACTGAACCCCCATCCCTGGAATACATGCCCTTCTCACCTCCATCTAGTAGAATACATAACTTCCTTCTCTGCTTAGCTCGGGTATCATTTCCAGCAGAGAGTCTTTCCTGATCCTCTGAGATGTTGGCAGTTTTCTCTCTTTCCTCAAATGATCATCTATCCATTGCAACTGTTAATTCCACAGTAGAATAAAAATGACTTGAGGGAAAGGATATTTTCGTCTTTGTTGTATCTTTAGTTTAAGGATTCAACAGATCTTGGATTGTGCTAAGTGCCAGAAAGAAAAATAAAACAAAACAAAAAAGAAGAAAGAGTGGAGAGCTTATATTCTATTGGAAAGAAGGAATGGGGGTGACTAGGTGGTGCAATGGAGAGAGCACCAGCCCTGGAGTCAGGAATGCCTGGGTTCAAATCCGGACTCAGACACTTAATAATTATCTAGCTGTGTGGCCTTGGGCAAGCCACTTAACCCCATTGCCTTGCAAAAACCTAAAAAAAAAAAAAGGAAATAAGGAATATAGAATATGTATATGTATGTACATAAACACAGATGAATAAATGCAACTACTTTTAAGAGGAACTCAAAGGGTGAACATGAACAGATAACAAGGTTTCATGAAGGAGAAGATCCCTTGAAGGGAGTTAGGGAACTTGTGAAAGAAAACTCAATGTCTATGGCAGGAGTTCTTGATTTATGGAGAGATCTCAGGGGGTATATGATCTTATATGGGGAAAAAATTACATCTTTATTTCAATTAATTAGCTTCTTTTATAATCCTATGTATTTTATTTTATGCCTTTCAAAACATTGTTCTGAGAAGGGGTCCATAGACTTCACCAGAATGCCAAAGGACTCTACAACACCAAAAAGGTCAAGAATCTCTGATTATAGAATTAGTTCTTTGCGTTATTTCTTTTTCTCCTCCCCCCCCCCCCCGAAATCTGCAGTATTCCATACACAGAGTTTCCCCCTCTGCAAAGAAGGGAGGAAAGCCCATCTTTTTTAACTTTTTTTTCCAGAGCCAAACTTGATCTTTATAACTAACTGCACAGGATTTGGTTTCACTTTGTCAATATTGTTTATAGCATGAATTAATTCTCAGGTTCAATCCCCAGACATTTGTCTTATATCTATTCTTCCTGTACAGATTCACCTATTAAGGGATCTTCATCCTGTGTTTGAGGGAACTAGAATAGGACAGGCTGTGGAGATTTCACCCAAAGGCTCTTCCTTGGTTTACATTTCGTTTAATCTGACCAATTGTAGGAAAGACACAACAGAACTGTTGGAGGTGTTTTTTTGCATGTGGTTCCTTAAACAGTCACCTATGCTAGTCACTGGCAAAGGTATGTTCTATACAATAATTTTTATAGATCAGGAGTCAGAATTGAAATTTCATACACACACACACACACACACACACACACACACACAATATATATATACACATATTTCTAAGATAATTTCTGTGAAACTGGCTCAGCTTAGGTTCCATGAGGGAAAAAACAAATACTTAATAGTAGACTTGAAGAAGCTGTGTTATAGAGGGAGGATAGGAAGACAGCTCCAGAATCAGGGAGGAAGGCCAAAGCAGTTATTAATCACCTACTGTGTACCAGGCAATATCCTAAGCATTATTTTCTCATTTGATCCTCACAACAGTCCTGGGAAGTAGATGTTGTTACACTTGGGGAAACAGAGGTAGGCAGAAACTAGGTGATTTGCCTATAGTTACAAGGTCTGAACTCGACTTTCTGCCTCTATCCTTCTCCATTGTTCCACTTCCCAACCCCAATGAGACCTGGATTCAAGTCCTATACCTGAAATACACTGAAATGACCTTGGACAATCTCTTAGTGCCCCAGGAAAGTTTTTAAAGTTTTAAATTTCAGAGTAAGTGGTACAGGAAGTTTCTTCAATGGAAGCTTCATTGGTTTCTCACCAAAGAAATCAAAGATAGGATCTAACCCCTTCCAAACCAAACAAAAACAATAGAATTGTATATGGCAGAGTACATTTTTCAGCCTCTTAAATACAAGATAGGTAGATAGATAGATAGATAGATAGATAGATAGATAGACAGACATGTATTTGTGTGTAAATATATATACTACATAAATAAATATATGAGTGTTTTATATACATGTGCATATACCTAGGAATTTCTGATCTTGCCTCACTCTCTCTGACCCTGGGTCCCATTTATGTACTGTAAAACCCTAAGTAAATATAGTATCTCTGTCTTTCTGTCTCACATATACACACACATATATATTTTGAATATGTCATTTATTTGTGTTTATATAGAAATTTATATAAAGTCTATGCCTGCATGTGTATTTTTCCTGGAGAGAGAGTGGGGAGGATAGAGAGAGAGAGAGAGAATTTCACAAATTACTTCACTGTGATCGAGATGTCCTTCCCTCCTTCTAACCAAGTCATCAAGAAACTTTCCTGAGTCTGGAGAAAGTAGCCCAGGAAAGGGCAAAGAGACCAGCATAATTAGATTTCCCCCAAGATTTGAGGTCAGCAACAGGTTCACAGTGCCTTCCAAGACATTTGGCACACTCCTCCAGCCTCTCTTTCCTGCTTCCCATTCCCCAGTTTAGGAGTTTGAATGGCAAACATCCAGTTTCTCGGGATCCCCAATCCACATGTCAGGTTGGAAGCTTCCCACCAGCAGCTCTTGCCGGGGGCCTTTGGAACAGTTACAGCAGGTTCTTTGAAGTCCTACCCTGCAGTTATCTCTCCCTGCAGCAGGCGGGCAGTAAGCAAGCCCCCTTCCCGCAGCTGTCACCATTTAAGCCAGTAGGTGTTTGAAGAGGAGCCGCCTGCCACAACTCTGGAGGGAAACCAAGATAGAACAAAGTCTGGGCTTCCTATGAAATCATTTGAATGTTTGATAAAAATTTTATCCTGTGCCTTTTTTTAAACTTCATTCAGGATGGGGGAAGGAGATGTGTTCTCTCCCTTTGAGAATATGGAGGACAGACCACACTGTGAGATTTCCATGTCCTTGGTGACAAAATATTTGGGGTCATAGAGGAAGTAGTTTGGGGAGAATAAATGATTGAGGAAAAGAACATGAATCTCTTGATAGCTGTCTGATTTATCAGGTCTGTTGGTTGCTTGGTTGAAAAAAAGGAAGTCTCAAATACTGAATCCGCATATACTTGAGTGACTTTTTAGAGGGGCTGACCATGTAAGCTTCCTGTAAGAATTGTTTTAGTGTTTTATTTGTTTTCCCAGAACTCTATATTTACCCTATATTTATTAATTGATTGAGAAGCACAATTGTTTAAATGTTTATTAATTGATTAAGAAATAGATCTTGGGCTTCTATTATTGTATATTTATCTTTTGGGGTGAGGGGGCTTGCCAGACATAGGATTCCATTGATTTAGAGATCAACTTTCATAAATACAGATTGGTCCCATGTACGTGTTCCAACTTAAGATGGTCTGGGTCACTTGAGGCTAAGTGACTTGCCTAGGGTCACATAGGCTATATATGGCAGACCTTGAACACAGTTCTTTTTAGACTCCATAGACCAGCTCTCTATCCACTATATCTACATTGTGCCTCTAAGTATACACTTCAAAGAAATGTCACAGCTGCAGAGGGAAGAAATAGGGGTTGTGTTTTTTGCATCCTCACTTAATGAAGATGTCCTCTCCAGAGTTGAAGCATATCGAATTTTTGCTCCCCATAGTCTGGGTTCCATCCTGTTGTCCAGACCTCAGTCTTCCCATAAGCTTCTTTCTTCTGGGTGGACTCTGCTGTTGATGCAAATAAAAGACATGGAGAATGGGTTCTTAGCTTCTGGAGGGCAGCTTGGCATAAGGAAATTTTTTACAAGACAGGCAAGCTAGGAATCCTATAGGACCATACAGTTTTGGCTTTCCCTGACCAGCTGTCTATCCTGGGTGTGCCACACTCCCCTATAAAGAGAGGAGGAGACCAAGGGCAAATTGCCCAATTCACAAACAAAAATGTTAGGTGGGAGGGGAGCCCAAATGAACTAAGTTACTAATTGCTGTCAGACCTGGGTGGCTCACTTGGCAGGCAACAAGGGGGCCATGGGTTCTTGGTCCTTGGAAGTAAAAGTCCTTCCACTAGAATGGTGAAGGAATTTCTGGTATGAGAATTGTCTGTCTCCTCCATCTTCCTACTTTATGTGCCTGAGCACACTTGGCAGGGTAGATTATATAAAGAACTTGGAAAGTTTACAGTCTTTGTTTGGGAAAATGTCTTCCTTCTGCTTTCAAAGTAATAGCAGTGGCAAGTTGGTGACTTTGGCTAATTTTAGACAGAGATACAAAGAGATATAAAGAGAGATATAAAGAGAGACAGAGACAGAGACAGACTCTAGACAGGCAGACAGGAAGAGACAGGCAGGCAGGCAGAGAGACAGAGAGAGAGAGAGAGAGAGAGAGAGAGAGAGAGAGAGAGAGAGAGAGAGAGAGAGAGAGAGAGAGAGAGAAGAGGAAAGAGAAAGAAAGAGCAACACAGAGAAAGTGCCAATTCTCTAAGAATTTTCTTCCCTCCACCAAAACAAAATCAACTCAGAGACTGATCATCTGGTCATTTCAAGTCATTGTGATTCATATCTGGTCACTGGACCCAGATGGTTGTGGAGGAGAAAGTAAGACCGGTAACTTTGCACAGTCCTCTCACACTTGAATCCTATTACTTGAATGTCATGGCATCACTCCCTGATGTCATTGTGGTCTTCTTCAAGAATGAAGGACAAACAACAACTACAGCACCTGGGCTCTTAATTCTGGGCTCTATTCTGGCAGGGTCAATAAAAAGAGATGAAATTCATGTCAGTCCATTTTTTGTTCTTGTTATGTATGGCAATAGTGCATTAGCCAAAGGGCCAATCGGCTAGTCTCTTCTTATGGTATATTTGGAGAGAGCTTAATGGGACTATAACTCTAAAGCTAGGACTTATCTAGTCCAACCCATTAGTTTTATAAATGAGAAAATTAAATAACGTGCCCAAGTAGTGAGCATCAGAGGCAGCATTTGAACTCAGGTTCTCTGATGTCAGGGCCAGTTTAACTAGGTAGCCTATGCTGTTGATAGAAGTAAAGATGTTTTAGAGGGAGGCAAGATATCTATAATTGTTTTCTCTTGGGATGCAATCTAATGGGAATTCTGACCAATCAGAGTCTCCTACCCTCCTATAGAAAACCTAGGTATAAAAACTGATGCTAGACCCCATTCTGAACTGGAAAACTATGTGTATATAGTTTGTACTTAATTTTGGTTGAGATTAATTGAATCAGGAGAACTAAGGAGATTCCAGGTGCTTCCCAGAAGTTGAATAGCAATTAGTTAATCAACAAGAATTTCTTAGGTAAGTGTCAAGTGCCTTGCTAGGCTCTGGGTCAAGCCAAATTACCAAATAGTTTTCAACATTTACTATATACCAGTTAAAAGGTAAGGAATACAAATATGAGAATAAAGATAGATAGTCCCTGCCCCACATGCATTCTAATACAGGAAGACAGCATATAAAAAAGGAAGCTGAAAAACTGTTCTCTCTCATCACATTCAACTTAGATCACTGCATAATACTGGAATGATGTAAAGACTAGCAAACTGCCTTCTGTGGGGGTGGGGTGGGGGAGGGAAGCAAGATTGGGGGGAAAATTGTAAAAGTCAAAATAAATAAAACCTTTCTAAAATTAAAAAAATGGAGAGTGCAGAGGGGAGGAGGTACCCCCAAGAGGACTTGTTGAGAGAGGAGTTGGAATTCAAAGGAAAATATTCTTGTCTTCAAGAGGCTTATTTATAGTCCATTGAATGAGACAACATGGATGGGGTCAGTAATTTTATTGGTCAAGGAAATTTCTTTTACAAATTCAGGTCAGCACCTTCTTTGCAACTTAGTTTTAGAAACTTGCCTAGAACACTGAGATAGTAAGTGACTTGCCCAGGGTCACACTGTCCATCAGGATTCAAACTCAGGTCTTTCTGGTTCTAACTCTCTCTTCACTCTGTAGGCCACACGGCAGTATGGATAGATGCAAAATATATTCAAAATCAGCACAAGATATTTTGTGTTAGCAACTGGAATAATCAGGAAGGATGTAGAAATTGGCACCTAAACTGTTTTAGAGGAAACCAGGAACCGGAAGAGGTAGGGATGAGGAGGGTAATGAAGTATTGTCTAGGTGGTACAGGGAGAAGACTCGTGGAATTTGACTGGAGAAAAACAACGTCTAATTAGAATAATAGCTAGCACTTTTATGCAAATATTGAAAAAATTCTACAAATTCATATCAAATATTATCACATTTGATCCTCACAATAATAGAGACCAACTAAATTAAGTGACTTGCCCAAGGTCACTCAAGTGTTAGAGGCAGACATAAAATTTGCACTTATGTCTTCAGAACTCTGGGTAATAAAAATAGCTGACGTTTATTTAGATTTACTATGTGTAACACTAAGTACTTTGCAATTATCTCATTTGAATCTTATTCCAAATTCAGGAATGTCCCTGTTTTAGAGTGAGGAGATAGAGGTTAAGTGACTTGCCCAGGATCACACAGCCAAGACTATATGACTTCAGATTTGTTCAGAGATTTTCTTGACTTTGGATACAGTACCCTAATCACTGTACCACTATGGATACAAAAAGAGGCAAAGATCAGTCCCTGCCCTCAAGGAGTTTGCAGTCTAATGAAGAAAAACAAGTGGGGGGGGGACTGTAAGAAATTTAAATTCAGGAAGGCTTTCTGTAGAAGACTGGATTTTAAGTGTACATAGTAGGTACGTTAATAATGTTAGCTGAACAAATTCTTAAATGTTGAAAGAAGTAAATGAATGAGGATAGCTAAGCCAGACAACAGTAGTTGCCTATTCCTAGTTACATTTTATTTTCTTACTGCCTTTTTTTTTTTAGATTTTTTCAAGGCAATGGGGTTAAGTGGCTTGCCCAAGGCCACACAGCTTGGTAATTATTAAGTGTCTGAGGTCGGATTTGAATTCAGGTAATCCTGACTCCAAGGCCAGTGCTCTATCCACTGTGCCACCTAGCCACCCCTTACATTTTATTTTCAACACATTTTATTATTAGTGAATTAATATGCCAAGAAACACAAGCAAAAGGTAGTAGCTAATGATGGGAAACGAGGTCATCCACCACTGGTTGTGCCATTTTTCTAAGAATCTTTACTATGAGCACTTGGACCAGTTTTTTCATCATAACTATAACTATTTACAGCTCATACATGTCCTTGTAAATCGGATGAATCTAAGCATATTTCTGAGACAGAGACACTCCTGTCTAACTTCAGTCCTGAGCAGTAAGCAGAAGCTTTTTTTCTTTCCCATGGAAGACACGAGAGACAGAAATGACTTAGAGGGACTAGCTGTGAAATCAGAATCATCCAGCTGGATGAGTTATCGATCTTTAGTTTTCTACATTGGTAAACTCATAGACTGAGACCAAATGCAAAGAGCATAGTCCCATTGAACTGAGGGAGAACCTGCATGTTTGCTGGGAAACTAGAGGAGGGGATTAGGAGTGAGGGTTGTAGACAAGGTTGTAGATATATACTGTAATGGTTGAAAAGGTGGTATGATGGAAGGAACCCAACAGAATTGGAATATCTAGGTCCAAATCTTGCCTTTGTCACAGAATTTACCTCTAGCTTTTTCTCCTACCTCCATGCTCCCTTCTTCACCCACCCATCAGTGACACTGGCACCCTTGTTGTTTCTCACCTATGACAATGACATTATTCCATCTCCCCACCCTGGTTGTCTGCCATGTCTGGAATTTTATCCCTCTTCATCTTAGCTTCTTGACTTCCCTGGTTTCATCTAGGTCCCAGATATATTCCTTCTTTGAGAAGTCTTTTAGAGTTCCCCTTAATGCTGGTGCCTTTCCTCTGTTGATTATATTCTATTTTGTGACCCTGGGCAAAGTCTTTTCAAGTTCACCTTAATGCTAGTAGTGCCTTTCTGCTGTTGATTATATTCTATTTATTTACCCTGTATGTATCTTATTTCTGCATAGCGGCTTGTGTGCTGTTTACCCATTAGACTGTGTACTCCTCTGCCTGCACATGGTAGGTTCTTTAAAAATGCGGATTTAGATTTAAAAACTTGATTTAGGTCTCAGTTCCTCATGTCTGAAATGCGAGGGTTGGATTTGAAGGAACTCTAAGATTCCTTTGAGCCATAAATCTAGGATTCCATGAAGATTTATTCCCCCTTCAGTCCTGCAGGAGGATAGGTTGCCTCAAGCCTTTTCCTCATCCAGAAAGGATTGAAAGAGGGACATGCTCAGTTGGTCCTTACAAGATTGAGAAAGAAAGGGTGAGTAAGAAGTGACGGAGGAATGCTTTCACTGTAAATCATAATTATCATAGTCATTCTGTCTTTTTTTTCCCTTTGAATTCATGAGGCATCTTTCCTTGAGGGAGTTCCAAGTAGTTGATCTTTCCTTGAAAGTTTTAGATTGCCTGAGGTTTCTCTCCTTTCAAACACTCAGTTTTCTATTCAGAAAATTCTCTTCCCATAGTGCTGACAGTTGAGGAACTTGACCTTTTTACTACAGACTTTTCAGTAATTATTCCTAATTACTTTTCTGTCTAGCAATATGATGCAGAGAGAAGAGTCCTAGATCAGGAGTCAGAGGACCTGGCTTCTAATCCTGCCTCTGCCACTTGGGATTTGTGTGAACTTGGGCAAGGTTCTAAAGCTCTTATTTTCTTTCTCTACAAAAATGCCAAGGACTGAACTGGATGATTTCTAAGGACTCTTCCATAAGTAAAGCTATGACCTCATGAAGAAGGTAATGGTTTTAAGAAAATCTGAGCTCCCAGCCCAGCTCCCTGGATGACCTAGGGAAGTCCTTTGCCCTCTCTGACTCTCAGTTAAAATGAGAAGTTTCAATCAAAAGACTTCATCATACTTTCTTGCATCTCTAAATTGATGATACTCTGAGCCCAGCCTTGGAGTGGCCATTCCAATGGAATGCTATATTAGAAATTATTCTCAATAGAGAGAAGGGGGGGGGAATCCTCTGATACTGGGTCAGCAATGGTTGGTTCTTGTCCTTCATTATCGAAAAAGGCCAAAATGGGTCAACAGTAACCAATCGTGGAATAGCAAACCAGAGTAGGCTCTGTCATTGAGAATTTTTACAAATGGTTAATTATGTAGCTGTTGTCAACTCTGGTGTTCTTTTCTATTATTCCTTAAAATTTTCCACATAGACTTGATTTCCCTTCTCTCAAATCATTAAATTAAATCTCTACCTTCTCTCAAATCATTAAAGTCATATGAAGAAAGAGCCCTGGCTCTGGAGGTAAAGACCCTGAATTCAAATTCTGCTCCTGATTTTACCACCTGTGTGACACTGGATAAATCATTTAGCTCCTCGTACCTCAGTTTCTTCATATGTAAAATGATAAGGTTGGACTTGATGGCCTCAGACATCCTATCTAGGATTTGGGATCCTGGGAAAGAAGTTGCCTTCCAGCCTCCACAAGGGTATAAACTTGTGGCTATTTTAGGAATAATTACAGACCACCAAGGTATATTAAATTGGCATATGAAATGGAAGATGGAAGATGTGTCCATCCAGGCAAGGCTATTGGAAATCCCAAGGCAATCAATTCTCATGTCTTAAAGTCTCTAAATTAATAAATCTTGGGGGCAACTAGGTGGCAGTGGGTAGAGCACTGGCCCTAGAGTCAGGAGGAACCAATTTCAAGTCTGGCCTCAGACACTTAATAACTACCTAGCTGTGTGGTCTTGGGAAGGCCACTTAACCCCATTGCCTTGCAATCCCCCCCAAAATAAAGAAATTTATAAATCTCAATTCTTAGAAGCATAAAATTCACTTGGTTCAAAGTTGATACAAATGAAGATTAATTTATGATGGTGGTTGCATGTCACAAATAGAAATCTGGTCATAGATCATATTCATAACTGGTTATATGTTGAATATGAAGTCTGATTTTTCATGGTTATGAAGGTGGAGTGAGAATAGCTCATAGAGTGACTTGTACTTTGTTCTTCAGGCACCTTCAGTTGTGTCTCATGTCTCATGATACCATTTGGGATTTTCTTGGCAAAGATATTGAGGTGATTTGCTGTTTCCTTCTCCAGCCCATTTTACAGATGAGAAAACTAGGCAAATAGGGTTATGTGACTTGCACCCAATGTCACACAAATAGTAAAAAGCCTGGGGCAAGGTTTGAACTCACCATGACGAATCTTTCTGATTCCAGGCCAACACTCTCTCCACCATGCCACCCAGCTGTTCCATATATAGTTGATGCTTAAAAGCTTATTGAATCAGATTGAATTTTTTCCTAAGGTCCTCAGTCACATCTGTGTTATTCCTTTTAGCCATTCTAACTGTGGGATGACCAGGATAGTGGGAACCTAATGTTGAAGAGAATAGAGAACATGCCATATAAGGATCGGCTGAAAGAACTGGTGATGTTTATTTAGCCTGGAAAAGAAAATACTAAAATACTTCTGTATATATGTGGGGGTGGGGGGGTGGTATTGAGGGGAAGAAGGAGTGGACATGATAGAACTTGAAGGACTGTCATGTAGAAGTGGATTAAACTTGTTTTATCTGGCCCCACATGTCAGAAGTAGATTCAAAGAGTGAAAGGTGCAGGGAATTAGCTTTGGAATGAGTTAGAAGGAAAAACTTCCAAATAGAAACAATTCTCAGCAAGTGTATTGGACTACCCAAGGATGTTTGTAAGTGGAGGTCAGGTGACCACTTGTCTGACATATAGTCAAAGGGATTTCTGTTCAACTATGAACTCTGAGTATCCTCTTCCCACTTTGAGATCAATAAGCTGGTGAACAAATATTGATTAAGCACCTGCTCTGTTTCTATGATTCCCTGATTTTGCAACCTGAAAGCTATTTTTTCCTGTGGTTTCAAGTAAAAAGTAGAACATTCCCCCATCAAATAACTCAAAACTATTGGAATAATTCTAATATTCCAATCAAATGGTCTCTGTAAGGCAAGGCTTACAATATCATAAGAGAAATTTTCTTCTGAAGCTAGGCATAGGATGTAAAATAGACTTGTGGGTTGAAGGTGTTAATGGTACAATGATATCACTAGCTATGGAGAACACAAGTATGAAGTATGCTGGAGAATTGAATTCAGTTTTGGACTCCTAAACAAACAAGAAACTCTTTTCTTTCTCCTCAAGATGTACAAATCATATCCTTTCTTAACATATACAAAGCCTCTGAAAATCTTTATAATGTAGGTCTGAATAACACTCACAAGCTGCATTTTATAATTCCCAAAATTATATTATTTGCTATCATAAATAGTGATCTCATTAAGCATGGCCTTTGCAAAGTCTAATAGAAAGAGACTAAACTTAGCTTATTATCTAACTCTCCTATAATAAGCTGAAAGGAAAAGCATATGAAGTTTGATGCTGAAGGGTGATAATGTTAAATTTGATTCCATTTGAGGCAACAAAACCCAGGCAGGCCAGCTATCTTTCCTGTGGTTCAACCAAATATTGTTGCCATGAAATGCACGTCTATTGTCATCTTATTGCATAATTCACTGGCATCTTAAAAAGAAATTTGAAAAAAAAAGAGTGGGTAATGGTGGTGGTGATAGTAGAAATTAGCTATTACAGACTGAGCCTGAACAAAGAAAATCCCACTAGGGATGATGGTGTAAGTTTCATTAAGCACATTTTCAAGCAAATTGGGGAGTTTCCTGTTGGATTATTATTTATAGACTAGGTAGGGCTGGGTGCATTGTTTCCCTTTCACTACATTCAGCTTGAAAGGAAATATCCTTACTGGCTAAGTATGGGCCTTCTCCCAATGCTCTGAAGCTGGGAGAAATCTCTGCAGTGAGGTTAGCTCCATGCATTTCACTGCCCAAGGGTCAGATCTCATAATCCTCCTAGTTAATAGAAGGATGAATGCCCTCCAAAGAACAAAGGGACAGTATTTTGCCCTATTAAATGTGCTCCTGCATTGATCTAGGGCTGTTCATTGTGAGTGGGCAAACTCATAGCAACGAAAATTTAAATGTTTAGAGAATATCTCAGTTGTCTCTGTTGAATAAAAGAAGACAAGCCATGAACAATAAAAAAAAACTCTGGCCTTGAAAAGTCAGACAAGGAAGGCCTGGATGACTGGGCCGTTTTGAAACACAAATACTAAGACTCTACCTCTTCTTGAGAGATATCCGGAATACAGACCAGCGATTCAATGGAAGGCTTTTCCAGAATGATTTTCTTTTTTCTAAATTCTCCCACCCCCCATCCCCTGAAGGCAACAGGCAGGGAAGTTGGTGTCTAATAATGCAAGTGGGAAAATCCAAGTCGGGATACTCGACCAGTCTTGAAAAATCTCCAAGGGCTGAGCAGCCTGGCTGGGCAGCCTTGCCCCATGTGGGAGCAGGCTTTGGAGCCTGCCTAGTCTCCAGCTCTTTAGACAGTTGGGAGATGGCTCAGGCAGCTTGGCACGCTCTCAGCTCTGGGAAGTCCGTTCTGTTTTACAAAGAGCAGGTGGGCCAGGAAACTCAGCACTGCCGGGCAGATTGTGCAGCTGCGAGAGATGGAATTCCCCTCCGAAGGACCGGCGGGGCTTTGAAAATGAATTCATCGTTAAAATAGAAGGATTCTTGAAACGGCGGGGAGAAAACGGGCCTTGATTGATTTCAAATTAACTCTTTGTACTCAGCCTTGCCTTCTTCTTGTCCTAGTCCACAGGGGGATCACAAACCATCTTGGATGCCTTTTTTTATAATAAATAATTAAATTTAATTAATTTGTTTGCTTATTTTTTGGATGCCCTTTCAAAGGAGGAAGAGTGAAAGTGGGGAAATGATGGCCAGGCTTTATTTTCTGCTTCACCCAGGGCTGTGAAGGCTGAGGATGGTGGGCTAATTGTGACAGGTTCTGTTTCCAAATAGTGATTTTTAGATTCCTCATCCTGGATAGGATTTTAGAAATCATCAAATGCAAGGCACTCTGTTTTTACAGATAAAGAAACTGATAATCTATTTCTCTCTCTCTCTCTCTCTCAGAGAGATCTATATAAATTGATGTATGTGTGTATGGATGTTAAATAACCTATAGCTAGCTCATGTCAAAACTAAGACTAGAATCTTCTCATTGGAATTCCAGTGCCCTATCTACTAAATCCCACATTTCTATGACAGTGTTTAGAAAAACAGGGATTTCTTTTCCCCAGTATTAGAAACCTTATTTAATCTGAAGGGTCAGAGAAAGATGGAAAGGCATTTTTTTTATTATTAATGGCATTTTCCTCCTTTCCCCCCTCCTTGCTCTCTCCTATTCCTACCCATCTTTCTTTCTCCCTCTTTCCTCTCTATCTTCCTCCCTCCTCTTCTACCACTCTTTTCTTCTCACACACATCTTTTTCCTTTCCCTCTCTCCCTCCCTCTTTTTCCTTCTCTCCCTTTCCTCTTTCCATTCCATCCATTTTCCTTTCTCCTTTTTTCCTTCTCTTCTTTTCCCTTTCCTTTTTTCCCCTCCAGCATTTTCCTTTCTTCTTCCCACTTTTTCTGTCTCTCCATCTCCCCCTCCATTTTCCTTTCACTCCTCTTCTCCATCACCCTCTTCCTCTCTCCTGGCCTCTTCTACTCTCTCCCCCTCACCCTGTGACCTCTGTTTAGCTTCTTCATTTCCTTCACCTCAAACAAGACTTTTATCTCTATCTCTGCAGATAGCCAAGCAAAATCTTTTTTTCCCTCTTAAAAAACAAAACAAAACAAAACCGAAAACCCATCTGATAGTATCATCCTTCCTCCCTCCTTCCCTCCCTCCCTCCCTCCCCCACCCCAAGGCTATTTACATGCTTTCTGTGAATTATCTTTGTACCTTGAAAGCAAGGAAAAACAAAAGTGCTGAGCAGGCTAGTCTGAAGAATCTTTCTAGGGACCGGAGTGAAGTTTCTTAATCCTTGGCTGTAGAAGCCCAGACCCAAGAACCAGTCCTCCTTTATCTCCTGTTGCTCCTGAAGCACTTTGATCTTCCCTGGTCTTTGGGCTTCATTACAGCTCATTTCAGCTTTCAGGGAAATCTGAATTCATGAGCTCTCCTCTTACTAACAGGGCCCCCATTCTTTTCCATCCTCAGGAGATGCAACAACTCAGGTTAGCATTGCTTCCAACCACATGTGGGGAAATAGTTGGACTAGCCTCAAGTACATATTAAAAACTTGGTCTGATTAGCACAGGAACCTCTGAGTGGGATGATTCATTAAATAAAATAGCCTCATGTTCAGGGTACAGTCAAGATCACCCATTAGTTTAATATTGCAACTTGGACATTAGTGAGTTTATTCCCTATTTTTTAGATGGGGAAAATAGGAAACAGGATAAGAAACTTGCCCATCATCACTTGGGGCAGATGGCCTGAATCTGGCTTCATGAGACACATTAAGTTTATATTATTTCTCTTAAATGACTTTCCCTTCTCTGATCAAGCTAAAGACTTATTTTTTGTTCCTAATAGAAACCATCCTCTCTCTCAATTTCTCCCCCTAAAACAGAAATCTAATTTGGACTCTGATAATACCCTCATCACTTCTAAAGCTGTCAACTGAAAGAGGAACAGATAATTAGAAGATGATAGGAGACAGCACCGAGCCAAATGGAGGGAGAGCGGCAACACAGTAAGACGGCAAAAACAGCCACCTAATCCATTAACAGCCTTTGCTATAATTATGTTTTGCTCTGGCATTAAACTGGGGAAAGCACAAAGGAGACACTATTAAAGTTTTAATCTCCAGCAAAAGGAGGCTCATCCTGTCTAACAGCAAACACTGTGCAAAGAAGTGCTACTCCAATTAGCACTGCTATAAATTTTAATTTAGCACTTAGTAGGAACATTCAACAACTTACAGAAAAATAATAGGAAGAAAAGGAGAAGATGTTCCTTTAAAGGCATTCCCTTTCCTTATTCTTCTCCTTTAGACAGAGTTCTTAAACAGGAGCCTTCTGGAAGATGCCTAATGATCCCAAAGACCCTAGTCTTTCTTCTGGCAAAAGGAAAAGTCTATGAGTCGCTACCAGGAAGAGACTAAAGACATAGGCAAAGGGGGAAAAAAAGCTTGAGGTGACGTCAGATGCCCAAGATGGTTCCAATACTTGAGTGTGTTCAGAGGTCCATTAGACCCTCAAACTCTAAAGCAGAAAAAGGCAGAATGGCTGGACTTCAACCCTCACTCTCCATGGCCCTCTGGTTCTGAATGGTTCTTCTTAATGACATCACCTTCCTCCTGTTAGTGTGCCAGAGGACTAAAATTAAAATTAATAGCAGGAAGAATATCTGCAAGATCCCCCTCACTGAGCCTTTCAATTAAGGCTGCTGATTAGATCTCAGATTTCTTTACCACATTAAAAAAACCAAGACTATGTTAATGTGTGGGTTTTTTTAATTTGACCCAGCCCTGATGTTTTTAATTCTGCTGTGCTATGTAACAAAGTACTGAGTCTTGAGCAGCGGAGAGAGGAACAGTGAAGGCAGTGACATTTTGGCCTGGCCTCCTCCCCAATTCTCTTCATCTCAAAACCCTTTGACATCACTTTCTTCAGTCTGACTATGACCTTCCCCTTGCCAAGGCCAAACCTCTACATGTGCAATTCATTCCATTTTCTCCTATCTTCTCCAGTAGACTAAACCTTCAATCAGCTCTCTCTCTCTCTCTCTCTCTCTCTCTCTCTCTCTCTCTCTCTCTCTCCTCTCTCTCTCTTTCATTTTTTCATTTTCTCTCTCTCTCTTTCTCTCTCTCTGTCTCTCTCTCTTTCTCTCCCTCCCTCCCTCCTTCCTCTTTTTTCCTCTTACTCTCTCTCTCTCTCTTCTCTTTCTCATCTCTCTCCTCTATCTGTTTCTGTCACTCTAGCTCCCAAATTTAAAGATGATGTCAGAAAAAAAGGTTTCTTACTGATTAAAGCTACTCCAAAGTGGAATGGTCTGCTTCAGTCATAAGTTCCTTCTTATGCAGAAGTCCTCAGATAGAAGATGAAGGACGATTTATTTGTTCTAGGATGGATTCATTTTGGGGGAGTATGGACTAGACTCAATGGGGACTGGGGTCTCTTCCGGTTCTGAAGTTCTAAACTGCTATGATCTAATTCACCAACACATCCCCTTACAATTAAACAAACTGGAACCCAGAAAGATGAGGTATCTTGCCCATAGTTCCACAGCTAATGCACAGCAGAACTGGGATTTGAACTTGAGCTTTCTATCTCTAAATCTATCATTCTTTCTACTGTACCACAGAGCCCCTGGATAACTAACATTTAATTTTTTTAGTCCATTACTATGCTTCTCCAAAACACTTTTATATAGTTCTTTGAGGTTATTTGAATCCCATTCTGAGGAATCCATTCATCAGTTCCAGAGCTATTTGTTACTCCCTGCCTTAAGACATTCTACAGAACAAGTCTGGGCAAAAATTCTATTCCAAAGATTTGGACTCAAGAATTGAAGTTCTAAAGCACTTTGCTTTGGCTAATTGACCTTGGAGAGAGCAAAATTTTATTTTTCTAGATCTGGTTTTGTTGTTGTTCAGTGGTGTACAGTTCTTCATGACCCTATTTGAGAGCTTTTTGGGGCACAGATACTAGAGTGATTTGCTATTTTCTTTTCTAGCTCATTTTACAGTTGAGAAAACTGAGGCAGTGTTAAGTGACTTGCTCAAGATCACACAACTAAGTGTCTAAGATCAGATTTGACTTCACAAAGATGAGTCTTCTTGACTCCAGGCCTATTAGGAAAATTCATATTAAGATATTTGTGTCTCCTTTCCGAGCTAATAAATAAATAATATCTCTCAGTCTACAACCTTCAGCAAGTCCCTTTAATTAGCTTCAACTTCATTTTCAGTGCATCCTCCCCACATCACCCCCTACCCAGTGTGAAGTATGAATTATGGCGCCTCCAAAGTTTTCTGTTACTAGGGATAAAGAACTCCAAAGTGGAGTTATTGAACAGCTCTACACAGAACCTAGTAAAATAGAAAATTGGTAATTATCTGGTGAATTGGCACTCACTACTAACCTTAATTATCTAATATTGAAAAAGAATAATTTGAGACCTGTCTCAATAGTGTACAATACTAAAAAACACCATTTGTCTATTTCTTAGAAATATTTGACTGTAGGACAGTGCATATTTGATGGCCTTAGAGTTACAGTCAGTCAGCAAAGATCTATTATATCCTAGTTTTAGGACTATGGTCTAATGTTTCCATATTTCAGGCATTCTTCTCGGTATTAGAGCTATGAGTACAGAAATGAGACAGTCCCTGCCCTCAAGAATCTTACATTCTATTAGAGGGATATACAGAACATGTACAAAATGAACACAGTGATTTGGAGGGAACACTCTAGTAACTGAGGGATTCAGGAAAGATTACTTGAAGAAGACAGGTACTATAAAACCCATTTTTACAAATAAGAAAACTAAAAAATATATTTTCTCACTTGAACCCAAGTTTTAGATAGTGCTTATCTTCTGTGGGGATTCTTTCACTGAAACAGTTCCTTTCTGACTTACTATCTTATAGGTGATATAATGAGTATAATGCATATCATGGAGATTTTGTCTACAATCTGGTGAAGTTCATAGACCCTTTCTAAGAATGATATTTTAAAATATAAAATGCATTAGGAGTACAAAGGACACCAATTATATGAAAATAAAGATGTGATTTTTTTCCTATTCAAGTTCATGAAGCCCCTGAAATATAATCCTGGGTGCTTGGTGGATGAGGTAGAATGACTGCTATGGACCTTAGGTTAAGAAACCCTTGACTCAGAGGATTATATGGGGGGTGGGGTATTGGGAGATGAAAGCAATTTGACCATGGTCACACAGCTACCCTTGAATCTAAGTCTTTTTGCCTCCAAATGACATCCCTCTATCTACTGCCTCTCAAATTCAAAGATATAAAGAGCAACTCCTCCAAATTATGTAAATTATAGTGTAGCAGAGTTGATATCATCATTGATCTAAACTTGAAAAAGATAATAAAACTCATTTGGTCCAAGCCTTGAGGAAAGAGACCTAGAGAGAAGATGACTCAATGTCACAAAAGTTCCATATTGCTTATGTCTAAGCTTTTTCCACCATGATAGCCAACATGCCCATGCTAAAGAAGAATCTCTTTGGGTTTATTACTTCTCAGTTCAGAGACACCAGTTTCCTTCAATACATCTTCAGTATTCAGTTCAGCAAATGGTGCTGGGAACAACTCGTTATTTTTTCAAAGGATTATTCCAAGGAAGTGGCCAATGCCTTCATTCAACCGCTAAGTTAAACTTCACCTTCAAAATTGTGTGAACCTGTATACTTCAGTGGGCCCATGATCACAAGCGTTCCCTGCACCAGCGCTCACAGCCCATTCATGCCTTCTCATCCTGTGCCATTCTGGACCACATTCTCCTATAAATCCTCCATGGAGGATCTATTCAGTATGCTGGAGGGGTCAGTGAGCTTAAGAGTGTGGGCCAGGTGTGTTAGGCCACCCAGGCTCAACTACCCATGTTTCAAGAATGCTGGTGACTGGAGACCTTTCTGGAGGTTTTTAAAATTTTTTTGCCTGCATAAGAGCAACTCTAATTAATCAATCAATTAATCAAAAATGGTTTAAGCATTCTGGGTACTGTGCTAAGTACTAGGATACAAAGAAAAGTAAAGATCGTGCCTTCTTTCTTGGACTATACATGCCAATGAGGAAAACAACATGGTAGACCATTTCAAAGGGGAGGTCACCAGCAGCCCCCTTGCAGGGGGTGGGGTTTAAGTTGATGCCTGAAGAAAGTCAGGGAAAACAAAAGGTGGTACATATGGAGGACAATTAGTACAAAGACAAGAAGATGGAAGATGGAGAGTCATATTCGAACAATAGAAGAAGCAGGCCAAGATAGTTTTTATTTCAGTTGTATCTGGTTCTGTATGATGACCCCTTTGGAGGTTTTCTTGGCAGATGGTTTGATACTTCCTTCTCCAGCTCATTTTACAGATGAGGAAACTGAGGCAAATAAAGTTAAGTGACTTGCCCAGGATCATACAGAGACCAGATTTGAACTCATAAAGATGAGTCTTCCTGACTGCAGGCCCAACATTCTGTCCACTGCACCATTTGGTCCCAAAGATTGAATGCTCCATGGAAGAAACCAAAGAACAAAAAGATTAGAAAAATCTTTGCTATAAGGCATGGTTCTCAGAAGGATAAAAAGGAAAATATGGGGGAAATTTAGATAGTATAAAAATCAAGAAATAGCAATACAAGTGGTGTTTTATTTTAAATCAAAAAGACTGGATAGATAGCAATGGGCCAGGCTCTTTATCTTTTATCTTTCACTCTCACTGCAGGACCAGTTCAACTCCTTCCCAATTATGCATGTTGTAGATGTTGTCTTTTACATTACTTCTTATTCACCAGTTGAGATATGTGACAGTCTCTGAATACCCATCATATTGATGACTAAACATATTCAGACATGGTTCATCTGTTTTACCACATACCAAGTTATTCTCTGATAGTTTTTCCCTTAAATTACACTTACACTTATATACTATAAACTATAAAATATCATACCTATTGGTTTTAAATAAGTTGCTAATCACCTTGATGTTCTTTTAACTTTTTAGCAAGCTTGCCTTGTGCTCCAACCTTGTAGCAATTCTGCAAATTTCATACTCATTTCTGCTCAGTATTCTGCTCATTAGTACATTCATATTGACTACTTTGAAGTTATTGAGACTATTGGGATATGTAAAAGAGAGGCACCCGTATTGATTTCACTTCTAATATCTTTCTGTCTTTATTTCCTTGATCTTGTGATTTCTAAGTCAGATTGAGTGGCATGCTATAACAAAGATGGCTTGATTGATAGTATTGGTGTATTGGACAGTGTAGATTAGGAGTTTCCAAGGCAGTGGTCCCTTTGGAAAGGGGGACAGATGGGTTGTATTTTCTAAGGGTCGTATCATCATGGATTTTGGGCCGAAAAGCCATTGAGTCCAATTCTCTCTCTCTCTCTCCTTTTTTTTTTTTTTACAGATGAATGACCACAATGAAAAAACTGAGGTGCCAAAAAGTTAAGTGATCTGCTCATGGATTCACAACTAGTAAGTGTATAAGGCAGGATCTGGACCCAGGAAGTCCAATAGCATCTGTACTTTGCCATGGATACAGAATCTCACTCACTTCATAAAATCATAAAATCAGATCTTAATGAACAAAATCAGATCTTAATTAAAATCCATTTTAATTGTAAAAAAAGTAACTCACTTTGATTTCATGTAGCTTATCACCATCATCATCAATTTAGAGGTTATTATCCTAATTTTCTCCTAAGAGTGCCGAGTTAATTTTTAACATCTTTTTTTTAAAACCTATGACTGAGCTCAGTAAGCAATTAAAATTAGGTGAACCCCTCCATCTGAAGAAATCTTAACCTCATTTTCAGATATAATAATGATAATAGAAATAATAACAATAGCTAGTATATATGTATAAATTACTTTAAGATTTGCAGAGTGCTTTCCAAATATGATCTCATTTTTTCCTCCTCTAGTCCCAAGCCATCATTTAATATATGAGAAAACAGAGGTCCACAGAAGGTAAGTGACTTATCCAAAATCATGTAGTAGTAGAGTCAGAATTTGAACCCAGGTCTCCTGACTGAAGACTGGGCAGTCTTTCCATTGTATCATGCTGTTTTTCATTAGATGCTTTACAAAAACCCTAAAGAAGTTAATTTGCTTCTTTGACCCATTCCTTTTACAAAATAAAATTGACTTGTTTTTGACAGTTGTTTCGTTCTGGGGCTTTCTGTTGTCTTAGAGGTTTTTGCTTCCTCTCCCAGACTAGGAATTTGTATTATCCTAGCCCTGGAATGTTAAGATTGGGGGTAGGTGGGGGGGGCAGTGAGGGAGAAAGAAACAGAAGGACAGATACACAGACAACAGAGACAGAGAGAAAAATTGAATACAGAGGGTAAAAGAAAAAGAGATAAAGAAAGAAGAAAGAGAAAAGAGAAAGGGAGAGGGAGGGAAAGATGAAGAGATAAGGAAGGAGGGAGAAAGAAAAGAAAGGAGAGAGATGAAAAGAGAGAGAAATGATGGAGAGGGAAGGGAAGAAGGAGTAGAGAGAGAGAAAATAAGAGACAGAGAGAGAGAGAGAGAGAGAGAGAGAGAGAGAGAGAGAGAGAGAGAGAGGTAGACAGAGAGACAGAGAGACAGACACAGAGAGACACAGAGGCATAGAGACACAAAGAGAGAGAGACAGAGAGACAGAGAGAGACAGAGGGACACAGAGAGGAAAAAACTGTTGTCAGTTTGGATGACTGATTGCCTCGGCCGACTCTTTTTTCTAGCTTCTGTTCACAGTGGTCCTATTATCCCAGGGTGCTTTCCTTGATTTTTTCCAATGTTGAAAGCTCATGCCGGTGTTGTCTAAAACTTGGTGGCAGCATATAAATGAGATGATCATATTCCATTCTTAGCTCCCTCAAACAGGGCGCTACTGTTGCTAAAAAGGAAGTTCCAGGGACAGCCATTCCTGCTAACTCTAATGTGGTCAGCAGAACCGTCTCTGCAAAGCCGGCTTTGGGGAAGGCTGTTTCTGGCTGAAATGTCAGGGCTACTGAATGAAGTCGGCCTGTTTGTCCTTCTAGTCCAGTATCCTGCCTCTAGTCATTGCCAATAACTGATATGCCAGAGGAAGGCGAACCCATCCCTTGTAAGCCCCTTGGAGAGCTAGCCTACTTTGGCTCCTTTGAGCATGAAGGAAAAATACTAAGGATGGAAAGTAATTTCAGGGTATATGTTTAAGGAAAAGCAACAAGAAACCAAATCCCATTCGACAATAATTTATGTTCTGAAGGGTATACTAACATAAGTTTGTGGTTGTTGTTTAGAGAATTCATAGTATGTGACTTTTCATGACCCCATTTGGGGTTTTCTTGGCAAAGAATACCTGTCAGTACTTTCTCCAACTCATTTTCCGGATGAAAAAACTGAGACAAACAGGGTTAAGTGACTTGCCCGGGGTCACACAGCTAGGAAATCTCTGAAGTTGGATTTGAACTCAGCCATCTTAAAAGCTATCTTTTAAGGAAATAGTACAAGTTTCCTCAGAGGAATTTGTGGTAGCCTTTTGTTGTTGTTGTCGTAGCACAAACTAAAAAGGATGCCTTTTCTCTAGAGAGTGAACTAATATATTTGAGTACAATAACTCATCCAGGGTAAAGGTTACTGATGGTTATACAGTCCCAATTCAATTCTGAGTCCTAGATATCTATGTCAATTTTATTCATGTGTAGTAATTTATATAACTTCTCTCATGTTACACTTACATTCAGTTCAGAGTTGAGATTGGGGTAGGCACTCTAGACAGTAGCCAGGAATCAAGATATGGGAATGGGGTAGAGAGGAGAGGCATAATGAGGGAAACTTTTGAATATTATTTATAATGACTATATATGTATTTTTGATGCCAGAAAATTCCAGTCCCTTTGGCACATAATTTGTTGAATCATAATTAGAGAAATGGAAAGACCTTAGAGGTAAACTAATCAAATCTTCTCCTTTTTTATTTTATTGTTAGTCTGAATTTAATGAGCAGCTAAAAAGAGAACATTTCATATTTTAAAAAAAGAGAGAAAAAGAATATATATGTTAAAATGTAAATCTTCGTTATATACAGCTTGTTTTTTTTTAAAAAAGTACACAATAAGTTCATCATATTATTTTCAAAGCTGCCCTGCTTTACTATACTACCTTCTGAATTTCTTTTTTCTTCCTTTGTATTTTAAAGAAATGCTTCGGTAACTCCTTTCTTTTCTTATTTTTAGGCAACTCTATTGTTAACCTCTCTCCAACCCTTCCCCTTTCTCCTCTACTACTTTCCATTTAAAAAAAAAAAAGACAAAACATAATCCTTTTAAGAAATCTGACAAGTCAAGCCAAAAAGTCTAAATATTTGCCATTTCTAAAATTTATCTCATTTTATACTTTGATTTCATCATCCTTCTGTCAAGAAATGAATAACATTGCTCTTTATCATTTCTCTGGGATTGTGGCTGGTGATTGAATTGAACAGAATTTTTAAGACTTCCAAAATTGTTTTTCTTTGCAGAGTTGTTGCTGCTGTATAAATTCTTTTCCTCATTCTGTTCACTTTGTATCTGTCTGTGCAAATCTTTCCAGATTTTTCTCTTCTTTTTTGTCATTTCTTACTATATAATAACATTCCATTGTATTTGTATATCTAAATATGTTAGTCTATTCCCCAGAGGAAAGGCATTTTTTCAATTTCCACTTTCCTACAACAAAAAAAAATGGCTATCACAAATATTTTTGGCATGTGGATGTTTTTTCTCCTGTTTATTTTGTCTCTTTGGGCTATATGCCTAGGAGTAGAATCACTGGGTCAAATGATAAACACAATTTAGTGACTTTTGTGTGTTGCTTCAAAATTGCTTTGCAGAATGACTAGATCAATTCACAGCTTCTTCCAGAGTACATTAATGTGCTTGTTTTCCTGTAGCCTCGCCAACATTTTTCATTTTCTGTTTTCGTCATCTTTGTCAATCTGATGAGTGTACTGAAAGAACTTCAGAATTGTTTTAATCTGCATTTCTCTGATGCCTAGGAATTTGGAGAAATTTTTCATATGCCTGTTGATTTGATATTTTCCTTGGAGAATTGACTCTTCATATTATTTAATCATTTATTTATTAGGGAATAGTTGTCATTCTTCTAAGTTTGAATCAATTCTTTATATATCATTGATATTAGATTTTTCAGAGAAATTTATCATATTTTCCCTAGCTAAATGTTTCTTTTCTGATTTTAACTTCAAACCTCTGTGCAAACCTTTCCATTTTATGTAATCAAAAGTTTGTCTGATATAATTTTGTCTATCCCTTATCTGTTCATATCCATAATTATAAAGGATATTTTCTTTCTTCTTATTTTAACTGTTCTTTTAACTTTTATTTACTTGGAGTTTTTTTCTTTTTTGGGGGAGTGGGGTAATACAGTTTGTGATATTGGTCCATACCCAGTTTCTACCAACTCACTTTCCAGTTTTCTCAGCAGCTTTTGTCAAATGGTGATTTCTTGCTCCAGTAATTATAACCTTTGATTAGTAAACACTAAGCAACTATGTCTGTTTGCATGGTATAATATATTCTATTGCTTGACCTCTCTCTCTCTCTCTCTCTCTCTCTCTCTCTCTTTCTCTCTCCTCTCTCCTCTCTCTCACTACTAAATTATTTTGATAATTACTAATTTATGGTGTAGTCTAGTATTTGGTAGGCTTCACTTTTTTCATTGTTTCCCTTAAGATTCTTTATCTTTTGTGTCTCCAGATTAATTTTATTAGTGACACACATAGGGTCACACAGGTACTATATCACAGAGCTAGGATTTTAAACCACATCATCTGACTGCAAATTCAGGATTTTCTTCTATAAAGCAGGTGATATTTTGTTTTTGATGCATCAAGTCATACATGTAACAGTAAAGATTCAAAGGTTCCAGTGAAGAATATAACACCAGAATTGTTTTCTTAAAATGTAGTAGTGCACAAGGCTCAGACTTTGTTGAGGGTAGAGAAATACCTTGATTTGGTTTTCATTTATGCTTTGTCACTGGGGACACAGGGGGTGGAACTGAAGCTTAAGAAGCATAAAAAGCATACTGAAGGACATGATGTAGACACATTCTTCCATATCCACATCTGATCTACATCTGGTGGCTTGTCGCCATTCCCATTCACAGCCTGTATTCCTCTTCACATGATAATTGGATCCAACCAGTATCTGTGGGATTCAATTTGGTTTGAATCTCTTTGGTTTCCAATGGATGTCAAAGAGCTAAATAGCAACCACATTGCTACATAAGCAACTCCTGAATCTTTTATTCTTTAAACCAAAACTGTGAGTGTATCAGTGTTCTAGTGAGGAACTTCTGCTTATGTAGATTAGAACTTTCTCTGCACTCATAGAGATCTGTCTGATACACCAAGAATTGAGTATAAATCATGAATAAAAATTGACCCCAGGTTTTCTTGACTCTGGGATCAGTTCTCTATCCAAAATGCCTCAATACTTCTCAACTATAAAACTTTCATGTGGATATCCTTCTTAGCTGATCTTAGCCAACAAGAATGGCCATGCTGTAATCTTCTATAGCCACGTCTGTGGATAATTTGGATGCTTAAGAAAGTTATTGGTCCAGAGTGATTGTCTTTTAACATGCCTCAGCATATCTAAGCAATGGATAGGATCTGATTGCTATCTTAGTCACCATTATTATTCTAGAGATGAATATATAATATGCCTTTTTTTTCTTACTAGGAGCTCTAGCAAGATGATTCTATTTGATTTGGGGAGAGGGTTGGGTGAGATATGAGAATTTCTTGATGTAGCTACTGTGTTGTGCCATGCTTCTTGTTTGTAATTATTATAGAATCCTGTAGTCCAGGGGGAATGTACCTCTAGTGGGAAGAGACCCAATCATGATCCATGTAGCACTATGAGATAGGGAAATGTAACTGAGAGGAGGAACAGGTGACTTGTCAGTCTAGTTTGGCCAATGAATAGGAGAATAGAGATAAACCAAAGGTTCAAGATCAAATATGGAGATCAGAATGAAGAGAAAGAGAGTTAATCTTATAAATGGATAAGAGTACCCTCTCGTCAGGAAAGGGTCCCATTAGTGCTGAATTCTAGGGACAATCTAAGATAGCAGATAGCAAGTGAATGAGGTAATTTTAAGCATCAAGAGCAGAAACATCACTCTAATTGAGGGCATGGGGTAGAGGAGTGAGAGGGTCGGGAAAATCAACCAGGAATAAGGAGAGAGCTTCTATGGATTGGAGCAATAAGATCTCCAGAGGAGGGCCAAGGAGGTAGAACATCTGAAGTTCAAAGGTAGAAGATGATTGGGAAGCCTGGCAGGAAAGAGTTTTTCTTTTTTGGGAGTCAGGAGGTGACCAAATGTGACACTTCCCCCATTCTATAAGCAGTGGAAGGAATCTTTAAGGTCTTCATTGACCTAGAATCCTAGACTCTCAGGGATAAAGCCCATAAAGATAGACCAAACTGGAGAGAACTCCAAGAGAATCTATTCCGGGTCCTACATATCCACACCCAGAGCAAAAGGGCACACTAGATACATATACCTACTAGATAGCTGAAATAATAAGACCGGACAAAGGTTGGAAGGAGAAGCTAAGGTTCTCTGTAATTTGTGGGAGAGCTAGGATTAACCCACAAGAAATTCTTTCTAAATAAAACCTTTTCTCTTATTTACTATTTTATCTACCCTCCATGTTTCTCCTATCTTGCTTTATGATAAATCTCCTTCATAAACAAATGGGAAGATAGTATACTGTTTTCAAGGAGCAGGAGAGACAAAGAACTTACACTGAGACAATTGGAGACAAGAGAAGCAAGCACGAGGTCCCAGAACTGGAAGAATAACAAAGAAATGAGCCACATCATCTAAACCTGGACTAACCCTAACCCTTTCCTATTACAATAAATTACTTAATGCAATACTTTACCTCTTTAATGCCTTCATTTCATTTCCTATCTTGGATACTCCAAACCACAAGGCTGTTCTATAGATGTAGAGGTCTCTACTCTATGCTTACCTCCACAATGGTCATCAACACTATCTTTGCCCCTACCAGAATCTTTGGGTTCTGATAGGTAATTTCTTTTTATTTGCACAGAACCAACTCTCCATTTCACTTCCACTCCATTCCACACCACAGAGTCTACATTAGCTTTTCCTGATCCTAGTTAGGCATTATATTTCTTATATTTCTGTTCTTTCAACTCTGAGAATTTATTCCAATCTTCCTTCCTTCCTTCCTTCCTTCCTTCCTTCCTTCCTTCCTTCCTTCCTTCCTTCCTTCCTTCCTTCCTCCCTTCCTTCCTTTCTCCCTTCCTTCTTTCCTTCCTCCATTCCTCCTTTCCTCCCTTCTTCCTTTCCTTCTTTAGACTATAGGTTCATCCTTTCTTTCTCTTTCTCCTAATCCAGGGCTTCTCAGTATTGCCTGGAGAAGTTTGGGAGGTGGGGGGGGGTGAGGGTGGCAGAGTAGGATTCACTGAAGAGGAAAGGAGAATTTTTTTTAATATTTATTTATTCTCTTTTTGTACAAATAATGTTTTTTATACATTAATAAAATATTCTTGTTTAAGAGTGAACAGAATACCCCCCCCCAAAAAAATATAGACTCACTTGAGTGATAAAGTAAAGGGGAGAGAAAAACTGTGAAAAAGACATTTGTGAATTCCTTATGTTGGTTATATTCTTGTCATGAGGTAAAATAAAAGCTATCCTTTATCTGATGTTATGAGATGGGGTTTTGTATATAGGGTGGGTCCCTCTCCCCCATATCTGGGGAGACCTAGACAAATTCTCTATTCTGATATTCCTAGGGGAAACTCTGGGTTGAGGGAACAAAATGGACTGAAGTTTGATGGTTAAGAAGCACCTGAGATTGAATTTAGGGTACTGGACCTTGGGTACACATACATCTTGGAAATTCCTATTCAAATGCCACTTCCTCTGAAAAGTTTTTCCTGAATCTTCTCACATATTAATCTTTTTATATATCATTTCCCCCTTTCCTAGAATATAAACTTTTTGAAGGCAGGCATTGTCTTTGCAGAGTGACTTGCCACATTGTGGTTGCTTAGTGTTATTAAAATTAAGAAAAGGGATCCCAAATTCATAGACTTTGGGCTAGATGGGAATTTAGAGGTCATCAGAGGTTGGGACTACCAATCTCCTCATTTTACAGATGGGAATATTAAATGCTAGAAAAGTTGGTGTTGTGCTCAAAGTGACACAGAGGAAAGAAGCTAGGTTTCTTCCCTGTAAGGGAGTTGGTATTGGGGAAACAGGAAAATGGAGGAAAATAGCAGTAAGGTCAGACTCTAACCTTTTTAGATTGTGATCTCTACCTGGTCTTAAATCACTAGAACTATTTGAATAAAATAAAAAAGCTTTAGTTGGATCATTGTACGGTTTACAGACTTAGGAAATGTCCTTTTGCAGTTGGGGTTATGAAATGAGTCGTTTTTTTAAGATCTTATCTTTTATGGTTACCTTTTAGTTTTATATCTTCCTCATTTCTTAAATCTGACCTTCCCTCTCGCCCACCCAGAAAACTACTTTTTTGTGCCAAAGAAAAATAATTCTAAAAATATAGGAAAAAACCAATAAACCCCAGCAGGTCTCTTCTATTAAATGTAGATCAGATTTGAGTTTTTATTACTTAACTTTAAGAGATCTGGGTAAGCCACTAGTAGATTTTCAGCAATTAGCAATTTTACTTAAATCTTCCTAATTCAAACTACCTCTTCCTCTGAGAAGTTGGTTTTTAACAAGCATCAGCCAACACTTCAAATATGTCTGACAGTATAGGAAATATTCTACAACCTTATTCCCCTACTCCAGCAAAGAAGAAAGAGAAAGATCAGAGCAAATTTGTTGTTGTTGTTGTTCAGTTTTTTCAGTAATGTCTAACTGTGGTGCCAGTTAGGATGTTCTGGGTAAAGGAAATTTAGAGTGGTTTGTCTTTTCCTTCTTCAGTTCATTTTACAGATGAAGAAATGGAGGCAAACAGAATGAAGTGACTTGCCCAAGATCACACAGCTAGGAAGTGTCTGAGGCTGGATATGAATGTGGTTCTTCCTGACACTATCCACCCCATCACCCTGCTGTCCATGGTGTGAATTCCTCCTCCACAATTTCAGAAGCTTAAAATTGATCATTATGTATATATATATATATATATATATATATATATATATATATATGTAATTTGTAATTTATGCAAAAGGATGCCCACATATGCACATATGCATATTATCAGGAATAAGCCCCACCCATGGACGAGCAATTATTTTCTCTTTATTGTATTTGCTGCCATATGTAATTTGAGAATCAGCTTCAGCTCCCGACTAGCAACACTCCTCCATCAAACTCCTTTGAAGTTAAATGCTTAGAGATAGAGGGCTACAGGCCCACTCAGGAGAGATTAGATCTTGTTTTAAACACTAGCTGCTCGGAGAATAATTTCCTTAATTAATATTCACAAGATATCAGACACTTGAGACTATTTTCATGTAACCTACTTGCATGTAATTGTTCATGGCTAAGGTTTTCCCTCCATTTGCCTCTTCCTTTTTGTGTTAATGTTCCACAAAGTCAAAAGAAAAAAAAATGTTTTCACCACAAAAGAAAATCTTCAGGGAAAGGGCATTAAAACCCAGGGGCTTTCATCCTCCTTCTAAAATAGAAGACTCCTCTGGGCCTTGTTTCTCTTTTTGACTAATGGCTAGTGGTCCCAGCCCTCCCCCTACTCAAGAAACAGTGACAGCAAATGTTTCGGGTGCTGTTTTCTTCTATAGGACATATTACATCTACAAAACATTTAACAAAGCTCACTTGACCTTCACTTGTCCAAGAAATCCTTAAGGCCCTTGAAGGAGAAGGACATTAGTATCTTCAATCAGCAACAGTCTGGGGTTATCAGGACCCATCTGGGTCAGGCAGACAAAACATTGTGTCAAGCTCCTCCTTGCCCTGAGATTAGTTCAAAGAATTGAAAGGATTTGGAAAGTGATCCTTTTGCCCTTTAGTTCAAAAACATCCAGTGTTTTATGTTTATCTTAATTTTAAATTAGAAAAATTTAAATAAATTTGCTAATTGCTGAAAGTCTACTACTGAAGGCTTGAGTAAAATAAACTTAGTTCTTACCTACATTTAATAGAAGAAACCTGTTTGGGCTTTTCTTTTTTCTTTTTTTTTTATTTGTTTAGTTCTTGAGTTAAATGTTGCTCTGGCAATAGCTGATGAACACATGAATCATGAAAATTAGGAGATCGTCAGTTGGAATTGAGATCAGTTAATCCAGAGACACCAACATACTCTCCCTGAGCCTATACTCTCCCAAATGCAGATTAAAATGGAACTGGGAAATATTTAATAAAATTAATAAAAATACAATAGAATAAAGTTAATACTGACACATGATTTTTCTAAATCTTTATGGAACCTACAGGAATCCTTATGTATGGTTTAATGGCCCTTTATCAATGGAGTCTAATCCCCTCATTATAAAATTAAAGAACTGAGGCCCAATGAGGTCAAGTGACTTGCCCAAGGTTATAATGTCATACAGAGAATTTACTGGTGTGGAGCTGAGAAGGGTTCTTAGGGGGTTGGTTAAGTTCAACCCCATCAACCTTCACATGAACAGAGGCCTAGATAAGTGAATTTCTCAAGTTCACACAAGTAATAAGTGGCAGAATTAGAATTGAACTCAGGTCCTCTGACTTTCAAGTTCAGTAAGACTGGAGTGTTTGTTTTGAGACAAATAGTAATATAATTGTATATGCATATATACTAATATGTATGCTAATATAGATATGTTGTTGCTCAGTTGAGTGTGACTCTTTGTAACCATTTGTAGTTTTCTTGGCAAAGGGATTACAATGGCTTGTCATTTCCTTCTCCAGCTCATTTTACAGATGAGGAAACTGAGGCAAGCAAGGTTAAGTGACTCGCCCAGGATCATTCAACCTGAGGCCATATTTGAACTCAGGTCTCTGATTCCAAGCTCAGTGTTCTATTCACTGTACCACCTACCTGTCCCTGTCTATCTATGTGTGTGTGTGTGTGTGTGTGTGTGTGTGTGTGTGTGTAAAAAGAAAGCTTTCCTAACATCCTGGAATTCCCTTGATCACTTAGCTCAGCTAGACTGATCAAATAAATACAGTCTGGCATAAGAAAAGATTTTTAGATTGGAATTTAGAAGGTGTGATATCAAATCTTATCTCTTTACCTTATTACAATGTGACTTTAACTTCTTTAGGCCTCAATTTCCTCATGTATAAGTTGAGGGGATTGGACAATTTCTACTCTCCTGGTTCTAAATTCATGGTCCTATGTCTGAACAGAATTATTCTCTGTCTATATAAGTTGATTGGCTGTTTTGATCAGTTGGAGGGGCAATAATTGATATGAGTTTTGAAATGCCATTAGGAGTTCCCGTCTATGAAGGAGATCAATCCATGCAGGACTATCCAACAGAAAGCTATTGTGGGCTAGATGAACAGGTTTGTGGGGTCTTCCCTTCTCCCAAATTTGGAGTTGCCAAACTGCCAAAGATAAATGCTAAGGAAGCCCTGACCCCATAATTCACAAGTATCATTCCCTATTCCCTGTTATACATTACAATGTGTGGCCACTATGATTTCATTTAGCTAGTTCAGGTTGCTCTCAGATTTTCTTAATCGCAGTCTTCGGCTAGTTCTTACATAGCTTTGCTTGCTTCCTTCCTGCAGTTCAATGGATATCTCTGAAGTAGGTGAAGACTACAGGCATCCATCTTCACTTTTCAATTGAGTTTCAGAGGGGTGAAATTACTTGTCTAGGACTAGTTCATTTTGGAGGTTGTCTTTAATTATGGGGAAAACCAGTATTTAACTTTGCTTCCAATTGTTTCATTGTGGACTGCCTGATGATTATGGTAAGTTTTCTTTCACCTAGAATTAACTTTTGTTAAATGTGTGATAATTTCTTTACAAACATTCTGATTTCCTAGGAATTCTAATCCACACATATAATTTAAATGATCTCCATCTCAGAGTTAAGCTCCAGAGAAGTGAGGTAACTTGTCCAGGTTTACATAGCTAGGAGGGAGCATAGGCACAATTTTGGTAAGAATTTCCTCTCTAAAGGAACACCATATGCAAAGAAGAATTTAATTACTGTTTCATTCCCAGAAGACAAAAAAATTCTTCTGCTAACTAGACTCTCGACCAGTTCAGAAATTTCTAGTTGCCAATTATCATTGCCTTTAGGTTCTTAAGTGAGCAAGTGAAGTTATCTGGATTTTTCTTTTCTTTCTTCCTTTTTTATCTTTTGAGGCAACTGTGGTTAAGTGACTTGCTCAGGATGACACAGCTAGTAAGTGCTTGAGGTCAAATTTGCACCACCGAGCTGTCTCTTTTTCTTACTTTTCTACCCATGGAGAAGGGAGAGAGGACATCTTCTGGCTCTGCTATATTTTAAGTCAACCCCCGACTGACATGGTCAGGTGGAACCATGTAGCTCAGTGTCAAAGTGACTATTTTTTAGAGGGAATTCTTGTGACAAAGCATTAAGTTGTAAAGCCAAGAGTTTCTTGTATCCTTCCTACTCATGATTTAGCAACAACTCACATTCATAAGGTTTCCAAAGCAGTTTACACAATGGGTTTTTTTAAGTCCCTCTTCTTCATACAATGCCATTTTCTTTCTCATGGGAAGTTGTATATACACAGTTTGACTTTGGAATTAGAAGACATGCAGTCATGAAAGATGTCAATGATGAACCTTGGTACAAGAGCCTTTGGCATCTCCAGATGGTACTCTGAAGGATGAGAGAGAAAGCAGTCCTAGGTTGTAGTGGCTGTTCTTTGGACACAAGATAATTGTGAATAATAAGGAAATGGATGAAATCAAATCGGCCTCCATTATTCTCAAACAACCCATAGTTCTCTAACAAATTAGGATCTTTTCTTGGTACACCACTGAAATGCACGGGCTTTTACTCACCTAAAAATATAGGGAGGCCTATTCATCTGCTTACCACCATCACTCCAAAGGCCATTGACTCTTCATAGTTTCCATTTTCATAAACTGAACGTTCTTTAGTTCCTTCTTGGCCATGCTCAAGTAAGCTTTCTCTTTCATAAAATCAGAGAAAGTTAGAGTAGGAAGGAACCTTAGGGGTCAATCATTTAATTCATCTTTCTCATTTTACAGTGAATGAATCTAAGACTCTAAGACTAATGAATCTAAGACTCAAGAAATGACTTCCCCAAAGTCACAGAGCATTTTAATGGGGAAGTCAGCACAAAACAAGCCTCCCACCTTCCAATCCACACTTCTCATTTACCACTCTTGTTACTCTCTTTCCACTCGGTTCTGATCTAAAAGTGTAAGATACTCTGGATGACATTTTCATTATATGTCTAATTCTGAGGAGGAGGAAATATCTATAGCAGCAGCTAAATCTGTTGCATATTATTATATTTCTACTGTTTATTTTTATTAAATATAATTGAAACTTGTCATTTAATTTGCATAGATCATTGGAAAAATATTTTCATTACTAGGACTAGTTATTATTAATTGTGGTGGCTGCCTTTAATTATGGGTGAATGCCAGCATTTAGCTTTGTTTCTAATTGTTTCATCATAGATTGCCTGAAGATTATAGTGAATTTTTTTCACATGGAATTAGTTTTTGCAAATGTGATCAAATTTGTATTTCTCTAGAAAACTCTGATTTCCTGATCATTTTACTCCATCCATATAACTTACATAAGACAAATTGTATCATGGTGGATAGGAACTGACTTTGAGATCAGAAAAGCTTAAGGTCAGCTCCTTCTGACACATTCATATGACTGTGTGAGTGTGGATCATGGCAACCTTTTCAAACTTGAAATTCCAAACAACACTGGTGACAGGAGATTCCAAAAAAGAAGTTTCCCCCATATTGATGCTCCTCACCCAGTTTTGAACCAGTCCAATTGATCCAGAACTCTACCAGCCTCCAAGACAAGGTAGCTTAGGACAAATAATAACCGAAAAGTGAGTTTATCTTGTGTAATATGAATTTGGAAATAATGTGTTACCTGACCTGGCCCTCCTCCTATCTGGTCTTGTAGCCCTAGATAGCCCCATACTCTACAAGGATTCTTCTTGTTGTTGAGTCTTTTCAGTCAAGTGAATCCCATTTGTGATCTCATTTGAAGTTTTCTTGGCAATGATTTGCTATTTTCTTGCTATTTTGCTATTTTCTTCTCTAGCTCATTTTACAGATGAGGAAACTGAGGCAAATAGGGTACAGTGACTTGTCCAGGATCACACAGCTATTAAATATTTGAGAGCACATTTGAGCTCCAGATTCCAGATCTGGCATTCTATCTACTTTGCCACCTTGCTACTTCTGCAAGAAGTCCTTCCTGATCCCTCCTAATTCTAGTGTCTTCCTTCTATTGGTTATTTCCAATTTTTCCTATATCTAGTATACATATATATATATTTAGTCTATGTAGCTGTAGTACACAATTATTTGCATGTTGTCTCCCTCATTATGTGTAGGAACTCTTTTTTGCCTTTATAAGTAAGACAAAAACTTAGCAAAAACTTCTGTCTCTCTCCCTTCCTCTTGTCCCTCTCTCCCCTTTCTCTTCTGTCTCTTTCTCTTTCTTTCTCCTCTCTCTCTTTCTTTTCCCTGTCTCTCTTACTCCTGCTCTCTCTCCCACTGCTGTCTTTCTTCTTTCCCCTTTCTTCTTCTCCTTTACCATTCTCCCTGCCTGCCCTTTCCTCTTCACTTCATTCAGTCTGTTAAACTGACTGAAAGAGTAGTATCAGTGCTTTTGCTTAGAGTTGGAACTAAAAGGATTTCAGAGGTCATCTAGTACAACCTCTCATTTTACATACCAGGAAACTATATCCTAGGAAGAAGTGACTTCCTCAGAGTCAAATAAGGGCCAGAAGTAGGATTTGAACTCACAACTTCTGACTCTGGAACCTCTGACTTTCTCTTTTGACTACATCTGAAAGGATTTTTTTAGCTCCATAATACTGTAATATTGTAATGGACAGAGGTCATTCTGTCGTCCCATTGTGCTCTTTTCCTTCCAAAGAATTTTCGGGGTTTTTTTCTTTGAAGAACTTTCTGGATTATTTTTCAGTGCTCCAGATTTCACTAAATGCGGCTATATTCAGTCTCTGTCACTCACACTAGATATGATCTCCCTTTATTTAGTTTCAGTTCAACCAGACTAGCAGACTAACCAGGACGTCAGTCCCCCCCAACACCCTACACACAATATGCCTGTTTGCCTACCTTTGTACAAATTGCCCCCCCCCAGTCTTGAATACACTCTCTTCTTATCTCCCCTTCTTAGAATATGTAATTCAGTTCAAATACCACTTCCTTTCCTGAGAACCCAGGTGCTAGTGATTCCCACCCCCTAAAAATTACCCTTGCAATAATTCTATATATATTATACAGTGACTATGCTAACTACTTCTATAACCTTGGGCAAGTCACTTAACTTCTCTGGGTTTCACAGTTCTCTGATCTGTAAACTAAGGTCAAAGAATCAACAAGAATTTTTTAAGGATTATTATAGGCCTGGCACTGGGTTAATTGTTGGGGATACAAAAGAAGAAAAAACAAACAAATAAACTGCCCTTACTCTCAATGAGCTCATAGTCTAATAGAGAGGAAAACATAAATAACCATGTACAAATAAGGACAAACTGGAGATAATTGTAGAGAGAAGGTACTCTCTTTTTCTCTGTCTGTGTCTCCCTTCATCTATCCTTCCCTTCTCTAACTCATCATACCTCTCTGTCTCTGTTTCTGTCTCCCCCCACTCCCTCTCTCCCCTTTCTCTTCTTTGTCTCTTTGTCACTCCTTCATTCCTTCTCCCTCTCTCCCTTTTCTCTGTCTCTAATTCTGTCTCTCTCACTTCGCCTTCTCTCCATCCTTCTGTCTCTGTCTCCCTCTTCTTCTTTCCCTTTTCTCTTCTTTGTTTCTCTCTGTCTTTGTTACTCCTCCCTCTCACTCCTCTCTTTCCCTTCTGTCTCCCTTCCTCTTCTCCCTCTCTCACCTTTCTCTTTTTTATCTCTTTCTCCTCTCTGTCTTTCTTTTCCCTCCCTTACTTCTCCTCTCTCTCTCCCACCACTCTGTCTCTCTTCTCCTTTAGCATTCTCCCTGCCTGCCCTTTCCTCTTCACTTCCTTCAGATCCAGATTGTAGCCCCATGTCTCAGCAATAGACAGTAGCAGCACTGCTGAGGAAAAAGCCTCAAATGTCCCCTGGAGGGCTTCTTTTTCTCTTCCTGGCATCATTGCAGCCTTCTGGCTGGATAAATTAATTACAGAGTTTGGGGAAGGGAAAAAAACCCACCCTAACTCCCACCCATCATCCCCCTGAAGTATCAACATTGTGGATCTATTTATGAACTTCAAACTTAAGGTGTGACATGCTTTGTCGCTTTGCAGCGGCTGCCTTGGCTTCATGCCTAATTCTCTGGTTCTTTTATGTGGTGAGGAAATTAGGTTCCTTTCCCCCGCCTTCCTCTCTTACTCTCACCTGAAGTGTGACATTTTGGAAAAGGGGAAAAAAAGTGCCTTTGGTAATACCCTGATCTGGAAAGCTTCCAACCACCTGTACAAAGACCTGGAAATAGCACTGATCTATCTTGGGAGTTGGAGTGGAGGTGGGGGCTGAGGGATCGCTAGTCCTAGCCAGTGGAAAGAACAGAAATGGGATAGCTGGGGAGGACAGATAGAGAAGGGAAGTTTGTCACAAGGATACCCTCTCTGTGGTGTCAAAAGTGACTATAGAATCATAGATTCAAAACTGAAAGGAACCTCAAGGATCATCTTGTCCAACCTCTTCCATTTACAGATGTAGAACCTGCCTTGTCCAAGGTCATGCAGATACTGAATAGCAAAAGTAGAATTCAAAACCAGGTTCTCTCTAAATCCTTTGCTCTTCACATTTGGCCACCTTGACTATACCCTTATTTCTTGATGGCTCAAAATCTGAAGATACAATCCTGTCTATGAGTAGTTTCCTGTTTCTCGGGATCGGCTCTGGAAAAACTCTTTTCCTGGAGTTCTGTGGGAGATGAAGGGGGAAGGTAATACCACCAGCAAGTGAGTTTAGATCAAAGATTAGATCTTGTTTGATTTACACCCTGTGGGAAGTGGCAGGGCAAAGTGAAAAGAGCCTATATTAGGAGTGAGAGGACCTGGATTAGAATTCCTCCCCCCACCCCCATCTTCTTCCTATGTGACTGAGGGTAAATCATTTGACCTCAGTTTCCTTATCTGTAGAATGAATGAGTTGAACTAGATGACTTCTAAGGATAGCTCTAAATATATGCTTTTATGATAAGGATCACATTAGGATGCCATGCCAGGAGGCCCTGAATCTATAGCTTCTTGGAAGAGGAGAGATCTTATATAAAAAGTAGAATCTGGAGGTACCCTCCTCACAATGTATCCTCAGAAAAGCTACTTCAGTCTATCCACTGTCTAAGGTAGTCTTCAGCTACCAGGCTAAGATCTAGTCTCTAATACTTATTAATTGTGTGACCAAGCGTAAATCACTTAATTCATCTGAATCTCTTAACCTATCTTTTTAGTACTGAACAACCCTATTTGGGTTTTTCTTGGTAGAAATCCTAGAGTGGTTTTTCCATTTCCTTCTCCAACTCAATTTTCAGATAAGAAAAACTGAGGTAAACAGTGTTAAATGACTTGCCTAGGGACACCCAACTAGTAAGTATCTGAGGCCAGACTTGAACTCAGGAAGATGAACCTTCCTGACTCCAGGCCTATTACTCTAACCACCGTACCAAGTACCCACTATCTTCTAGGTTTTGTATTAGTCCTGGAAGATTTTGCAGAGATACAAACACTAAAAGGAAAGAGTTCTACCTTCAATCAGCTTGCATTTGATTTGGGGTGAGGGGGCCACAAAATAAATCAATATAAATGAAATATTTGCAAAATAAATGCAATTTCATTTTTGAGAGGAGAGATGTGAGAGTCAAGAAAGGCTTTATGAAGAAGATTGTTGTCCTGGATCAGAGCTTTGAACGGCTGCTAAAAGGTATGGGTATGGAGGAGGATGCTCTAGGCTTAAGAGGAGACCAGTGCAAGAACATGGAGAAGGAAGATGTGAGTATGGAACCAAGGCCAAGTTGACTGGGACACCAAATGCAGGAAGGAGAGAAATGGGAGATGGAAGCTGAAGAAAATTTGTAAAGGGTTTTAACTGTTAAACAGAGAAGTTTACATTTGAGTCTAGAGGTAATAGAGAGCCACTAGAGTTTATGAAGTTGGTCAGTGACATGATCAGACCTGTGCTTTAGGAAAATCACTTTGACCGTTGTATAGAAAGTGGGGAGAAACATGAGTCAGAGACCAATTAGGAGGCTAGTGCAATAGTCTAGAGAAGAGGTGATTAGGGCTGAAGTAGTCTGATGCCCATGTGGACATAGGGCATCTATGAGGTAGTTGGGGAGGGTGGTACAATGGATAATGCATTGAGTCTGGAGTCAGCAAAATCTGAGTTCAAATCCCTTCCTTCTTCCCATCCCTTGTGATTAGAGAGGACTAAGACATAAAATCTGTAGAGAAAGATTTGATTGTAAGCTTCTTGAGGGCAGACACTATCTTTTGTTTTTTATATCCCCAGAGTTTAGTACCTAACTCCTAGTTGGTGCTAAATCAATGTTATTTGATTGATTGACAAGATTTCAAAAAGCACTAATTCTGTGGTTTGTTTTGCTGTGTTCTAATTTTGCTTTCAGTTATTTAAAACCAGTGTGACCATGTCACTTAGCCTCTGAAGGTCTCAGTTTCCTCATCTTTAAAATGAAAAGTATTGAACTAACAGGTTCCTTCAAGTTCTAAAATTCTGTGATTCTAAGAGCAACATAGTGAAATGAATTCTGTTTTTAGATTTGTATCATGTAGCTCTAATGTTTGCCAGCTGTGTAACCCTGAGTTAAAGCATTTAAATTATTTGAAACTCAGTTTTCTAATCTATAAGAAAGGGATAATGGTATTGACCTTACCTAATGTAGAGGGTTATAATGGAAAAAAGATTGATTAATGTGTTGAAGTGGAGAGAATGCTGGATTTAAGGTTGGGAGCCTAGAGTATGAATTCTGGGACTTCCTATTTAGGTGACTTTGAGTAAGTCAATTCATCTTACAGGGCCTCAGTTTCTTCATCTATAATAAGGGGGGGAAAGTTGAACCAGATGAATCTAGTCCCTAGGGGTGTAATCCCTTAGATCCCTTCCAACTCTAAATCTTTGATCTGATAATCATTCCATTTTCTCTGATTCTGATAAGAAAACTATTTCTCAGAAAATAGTGAAAATTGGTTCTGACACATTAGAAGTTTTATAATGTTAATTGACCATCCACAACAAAAACTCAAAAGCAAAAGTGGACCAGGTAGGATACTCCCTTCACTTTTACCTTTACTTCATCTAGAGTCAAGAAAACCTTGCCCACCAGCTCCTATAGACTAGACCTAATCCACCAAAGGTCTTTATAATCCAACTAACATTTATTAAGCATCAGTGAACAGGGCAGCTAGGTGGAGCAGTGGATAGAGCACTGGCCTTGGAGTCAGAAGTACCCAGGTTCAAATCCAACCTCAGACACTTAATTACCTAGCCATGTGGCCTTGGGCAAGCCACTTAACCCCATTTCCTTGAAAATCTTAAAAAAAAAGCACCAGTGAACAGAGCTCAATGCTCAGTTCTAGAAGGAGGCAAAAGTGTTTGACAAGAAAAATGAATATCCAAAGGTTATTCATGAACATACTAGAGGGCTCTAGGCTACCCCAGGACTCTCTAGTCTAGCTGAACAATGTTGGTCTTTTTCACCCAAAAAGACCATTTGAATTGTTCCACTAATATCTCCCTCAACACAACATAGTCTCAAAAAGTGCCAAAGAGTGTGAAAATGTCAAGCCTGCCTTAACTTGCTGTGCAAGCACATTAGAAAGTGGTATCTTTATCTATACTCACATCTTTTAGGGTTATGGATTCCATTCCCTTTACTGTTTCTTAAATACCTACTGCATGTAGAGACTCAAAGAAATAATGAAATAAAGTTCATGCCCTCAAGAGAGGGAACAAACATTTATTAATTGCCTGCTGTGTACAGGCACCATGCTAAACATTTTGCAAATACTATCCCATTTGAACCACACACCATCCCTGAAAGGCAGGTGTCAATATTGTCTCCATTCTACAGTTAGGGAATTGAGTCACAGAGAAGTGTCTGGGGCTAACTTTGAACTCAGGTGTATCTGAAACCAAGTCCAGGATTCTATCCATCATGCCACCTAGTTACCTATAATGAGATTGTATTGTGTTGACTTCCATGGCTAGTGGGGAAAATATGAAGGGAATAAGTTGAGAACATAGAAGAACAACTTTAAGGGGACCTTTGGTAGAAGGAAACCATGTTGAGGATCCTAGAGCCATGTTGGAAGGACCTAGGTATGGGTATAGTTGGTAACTAGCCATAAAACAGGGAGATTTATGCTCTCCAAAGATCACACAGATGTGATCCATTGATTCATTTGACAGTGATCTATTGAGGCTGACATTGGAGGATGACCAGCTCAGAGTGTAAATGAAAGAAGACTTCCTTGTAAAGGATGTTCAAATGTTGTTTCAGCTTTTTTTTTTAGTTTTTGCAAGATAATGGGGTGAAGTGGCTTGCCCAAGGCCACATGGCTAGGTAATTATTAAGTGTCTGAGACCAGATTTGAACTCAAGTTCTCCTGACTCCATGACCAGTGCTCTATCCACTGCTCCACCTAGCTGCCCCCTTGTTTCAACTTCTTACCAGCTGTGATCTCAAGCAAGGGGTTTTAGCTTAACCTTGGTTTTCCCATGTACAAATGGGAAAATTGCCCTAACACCTCCCTCACAGGATTGTTATGAAGAGCCCATAAGATAATATGAGCAAAGTCCTTTGCAAATCTATGAAAATACTAGTTCTATGTCAGTTCTGGCTTTCCTAATCATTTTTAATAAATATTTTAAGCACTTACTAATGTCAAGGTGCTTACTGCTGTTTTTGAAAAGGACCAATGACCTCACAGGGGGTGATGTCTTGACTGTTGCATGAACTGGATTCAAGTGAGGCAGAACTTCAAAGTTATCAGTTCTAGCACCAACTAGGAGTTAGGTACTAAACTCTGGGGATATAAAAAACAAAAGATAGTGTCTGCCCTCAAGAAGCTTACAATCAAATCTTTCTCTACAGATTTTATGTCTTACTCCTCTCTAATCACAAGGGGTGGGAAGAAGGAAGGGATTTGAACTCAGATTTTGCCCAAATGTTCTTATTTGTAATCACCTTGTATTTATTGCACCAAATCCTGAAACACTGAAGATTCTCCTAAATCTGATCCATAACTACTCAAAACAATTCGGTTTCCTTTATCTACACCAAAACCGGGAAGAATGTCTGTGGTGGGGATCATAAAACGCAATTGGCCTGGGAGCATGAGCTGTTCCGGCTGTGATCTTGGGTCGATATTGTGAATGGACCAGGAGCTGGACTGAAGAGAAGGAGGAAAACAGGGGACTGGGTGCATTTGGGGGACTGGGTGCATTTGGGGGACTGGGTGCGTTTGGGGGACTAGGTGCGTTTGGGGGACTGGGTGCATTTGGGGGACTGGGTGCGTTTTGGGGGACTGGGTGCGTTTGGGGGACTGGGCGACGCTCCCATTTTGTCTCCTCCTTTGGGCTGGCTTTCCCCTTTCTTTGGAAGTCGCTTTGGTTTCTCTTCAGCTCCCCTTGTCTCCTGTCCGACACTGAGCACGGGGCCTCGGGGCCACGGTCAGCTCTCGGCCGCACGCGCTGCTCCATCTCGAGCCGGGGAGCGCCGGGCCGCTGCCAATGCCCCGCCGGCCGGGGCCCCGGGGGCCCGGAGGAGCGGGCAGCCGAGCCGCGGCGGCCGCCGGGCTCCATTCCCGAGAAATCCCATTCCGGAGCGCAGCCTCCCGAGCAAGAATTGGAGGGTGGGCTGGGTCCTCCTGCTTCCTGAGGGCGTGGATGTGCCAAGAATCTCCTGCTTTTCAAGGAAAAGCTCAGGAAATACGTGGTCCGAGGAGAAAGGAGCCTCAATGGGGTTTTTGTTGTTGTTGTTTTACAAGAGATCCTGAGACCGAAGCCCACAAATTCCCCACACGATGAATAGAGGCATTCATTTTGACAAGGGGAGGGAGGCCGGAGAGTGCAGCTTGCAGGGTACAAAGCTCCTCTCCTCTCCTCCACATCACCGGCGACTCCCCATTCCTTGTGCATTTTTCTCTTGGGCGGTTTGGAAATGATCAAAAATCTGAGGAAGAGGTAGCAAACTCCTGAGCCTAGATCCTTGCTCCGAGGCGGCCTCCCTCCAGCCCTGGGCAACTCACTTGGCTACTTCACCTCAGTTTCTCCATCTATAAAATGGGGATAATAGTATTTACTTAGTTACCTCATGGGTATTATGAGAATTAATTACTGTTTGCAAAGTGCTTTGAAGATGAAAAGTACTGGTTGGCATCATCATCATTATGATGAAATACCTTCTGCAACTTTGGGCCAGCTTCCTCCAGACAGCAGAAATTAAACTAATTTCCAATTGGGATCTTCAGAGCCCTTCAGTGGAAATGAATGGACTACAATGTGAACCACTTTAACACAAAGAAGAGGCCTTCCTCTACTAATAATCTAAATTCTTGGCAATGGAAGAGAAGAGTTAAAAGGGATCAAGGCTCACATGAGATCCTAGATCTCTAGTGAGAAGGGGAACCTACAGGTCCTCTAGTCTAAGCTCTTTGTTTGGCAGATTAGGGATAGAAAACCCCAGAGGAATTCAGTGATTGGTCCAGTGGCATTTGGAGAGCAATTGGGAAAGCTGGGATTCAGATTCAGATTCTAAATTTAGTCTTTTTTCCATTGCACTACAGGATAGGGAAGGATGTCATTTTGGGACCTCCAAGCCTTACCAGTTTTATTTCACAGTGTATATATATGACTCATCGGTGACTTAGTTAATAATCTCTGTTTAAACCATGGGATACTTCATTTTCACCGAAGATTTTCTAACATTTAGTATAAAATCTTTGTATGGACTACCAAATTCTTTCCTAATCATTTTTAATAAATATTTTAAGCACTTACTAATGTCAAGGTGCTTACTGCTGTTTTTGAAAAGGACCAATGACCTCACAGGGGGTAATGTCTTGACTGTTGCATGAACTGGATTCAAGTGAGGCAGAACTTCAAAGTTATCAGAGTACAGTGGCAAGACAAAGTCTGGATGACAATTGAGGGAAGACATTCAAAATCTGTAAAGATGCATTAAGTTGAGCGATGGACTGCTAAGAGTGTGAAATAACTTGTTGCACTGTTTGCCTGGAAAATATGGAGCTTATGCTAGGGAGAAAGGTAGTTGGAACCAGGGCCTTAAAGGTCCAGAAGGACTTGGGTTTAGAGCTAGTTCACATATAATCAGATTATGTGATCCCTGATCAAATAATCTATCAGGACAAAGAAAGCAGAGGTTACATCTATCTGCTTTGAGAAGAGGTTCATATTTAGAAGAACCCTTTAACCAGTGAAATCATAGCTCTAAGTACCTATCCTAGGAATCCAGAATTTTGAACAAGAGGTTCCTGGTCAACCCTACCCAATAGGAAGATAATATTCTTAACATTTGATTGTAGCACTATAATTTAGGCATTTGGATCCCCCGCCCTTCCTTTGACTTTCCCTGACCTGACACACAAGTTTGGTATGCTCGTCCATTATAGGGAGACAAGTGTCAGAAAATAAGGCTGGAAAAAGTCTTCTGAGGTGGTTGCATTTGTAGCTTTTTCTGATGCATGTGATCTAATCTATAGAGGACATCTAAATCTTTATTTTGCTTTAGTTTATATTTTATTACTTTTGCTGATTGTGGGAAGAAGTGTTCCTTTATCTGTATTTAGTCAAACAGTGGCGTGTAGCATGATGAACTTGTTTGTTGAAGTAGAGTTGCCTGAGGATGCAGGGGGCACAATTGCAGAAGGAGTCACTTGGATTCTTGCAGCAATCATTAAGTCTTATCCCAAATAGAAGATTCATTATGTAATATTGACAAGGTCCATGGCCTCAAACAGTATATCTAGAGCACACTTTAAAAAAAAATCTTCTCCTTTTGCCATAAAGAGAAAGCCAAGGCAACATCCTGAATTACAAAAAATTATACTGTGTGTTTGTATAACAATCTAGGCCCTTGTTTAGATTAATTATATCCAGGAAGCCAGTAGATAATGTGTGAATTAACCTGAAGGGTAAAAATAACTTGGAAAATAAGAGGTCTACAGATTCAGGCTATTATTTTAAATACAGCATGCAAGTAAACAATATTGTTATGAGTAGTTATTTTCATGGGAAAAGTAATATAAGATGAAATGATATAAAATTGATCTGATCTTCTCATAGAAATAATGTCAAAATATGTAGATCCGTCTCACCTGATGCCTAGATTTTCTTTTATTTTGCTTTAATTTTGGGTAGACTCTATTCAATTAACACTACATTTAAATTAACTATAAGTTATATGTCTATATACTAGAATATATCTAAAGTATATATTAATTGGTTAAATAGAAGAATATACTAATCAATCACTTAAAGATATATTTAATGCATCATGGCATCATAGCATACTATCATAATATCTGTCTTATTTTTACAAATGGTATTCAATATTGTTCTTTAAAATTTGCATATTTTATCTCATTTGATCCTCACAATGGATCTGGGAAGTAGGCAATACCAATCATATTAGCTCTGTTTTATATAAGAAACAAGGCCTAAGGAGATTAAATTACTTTCCATTGGACATAGAGTTAGTAAGAGTCCAAGGTGGAATTCAAACTCAATTCTTCATCATGCCTGATGAATCCATTATGTTTCTTCTCTAATCAGAGGGTGAAGGAGGAAGAGCTTTCATCAAGATCAAGGAATTAAGAGAGGCACCTTTGAAATAACTTTTGGGAATACCTAAGAGTCCCTTGATAGATTTTCAGGAAATGGATCTAGGAATGTTTGTCTACCTTCCTTCTTTTTTCTCACTGCAAATTTCCCTGCAGCAAACAAGGTATTAGAGATTAAGTTGTTGATTATTCTGATTTAAAACAGAATATCTTTCAGCTTTCATGAATTTCTACTGTATCAACACTAGCAGCTTTGCCATGTATTTTGTCTGATGGCATTTGTTGGGTGCACATACACTTTCTAAAAAGTCTTTTTTATTTTTTGTTTTTAATTTTTCACTTTTCTATACCAATGTCTATTGTTGCTTCATGCTGTGCAGCACTTCCAAGTTTTAGTTTGAATGATGGCCAAACTCAAAGGCGCACAGTACTGAACTTAATCCTGAAACCACAAAATCAAAAGTCTTTCCACTTAGTCACAAGTCCCGTATACTACCTTAGGATAGTGAATTACACGTGATTTGTAGCCAGTCACCAGTCAATCATAGCTACACTAGCTGCTCTATTTAAGCATCCAAGACAGATGGAAAATTCCCACTAGGGAGACTCCACTGAATATTATTTGGGTACATATTGAGATGGCAGTATAGTAGAAAGAGCACTAAACTTGGATACACTAACAGGTAATTAGCATAGATGTTCTGTATTGAGATCTAGAAATCTATATCTAGGAGAGTAATGAAGATTTTTCCTCTTTAATCTCTTCTCCACCCCCAACTATTGCCAAGCTAGGAGATAAGCTTCAACCAAAAGTTCATTGCCTTCCTACTCTAACCTCTGGAGAAAAGCAAGGTGGCCACTCCACTATGTATGGATATTTCTAAACCCACCTCGATTAACTGTGAAACTCATTAAATGTTTTTGTGCAAGATAGAAGAGGAAGGTAATCCTATGCAAACAGTGCCTGATTAATCTTAGCATTAGCCAGCAACCTCTTCAGTTATCAGTGGTTTCTGACACCCCAGCTTTTAATCTTCTCTGTCACTCAGCATCTCTGTCAACCATTACTTAAATGTCCTAAATAAAGAAAATCTCCATTGAAAAGCAGAGAATACTTTGGAAATGAGTTTACCCATAGCCTTGTTTGTCTCCTTTATAAATTCAGATTTGTACCTATTGGAGTTTCTTAAATTGACAATAAAGCTCTAAAGTCTCTAATAGTACAAGATATATTTCTTTACTTTGATGATACCTACAATGAAGGTAAAATGGGCACTCCCACATAACATTCCTTCAATAGGATAGGTCAGCACTAATTCAGTTTCTCATTTGACTCAACCTTTGATCTGAAACTCTTGCTCAGTGAGATCAGGAATCAATAGTTAATGTCTTCAATTCAGAACTTATTCTAGAAGGTTTTGCAAACAGCTGTCTGAGCTTCTTCTTGACCATATACTATATCTTTCTGCTGAACTGTGCTCACTCTGCTTGTTTCAGGTTTCTAGCAATAGACCACCAGGACATAGTTGCAATCAAATCTGCTCAGGGTCATCAAGATATCATGTTAAAGGAGAATGTACACACACACACACACACACACACACCTACCTACCACTAAAGCTCTTGAGCCTCCATTGATGTGTTTCTATTTACACAATTTGCCAGTCACAATAATGACATTTTTAGATCTTAAACATAACCAATTACTTAGCAATGAGGCAAAAGAAGCTAATTTTATTCCTATGAAACACTCATAAGTAAAAAAAAAAAATACATAACAATCCACACCTAAATCAAGACCACTCTCTTGGCAGGCACACTTAGCAACATGGCAGGGAAGCACCTATGTGGAAACAAACAAATAAACATGAGTTTGAGGTAACACATAACTCCAGACTGTATGCTTTGTTGTCTTTGGTTCATTCAAAAGCATTTCTGTCACCTGGAATCACTTCTCTTCTAACTGTTTGTCTTTTTTGTCTTCACTACCCTCCAGCTGGATAAATCCTATTCTCTTTTATATCTGAATATAGAATTTACAAGCTCTTTTCACTCACAATCACCTTCACATGGGCATTTAGAAAGTGTCACCTCTTAATGTGAATAGCAGTTCCCTTTAAAGGAATACTGCAAAACTCATTATGCCGGATATCCCTGGACTATAAAGACCCAAACAGTCCAATATTCACTTGCCCAGGTGTGTTGTTGTCCAATCAGAATGCGATTCACAGCAAAGTAGTTCAAGTTGACTGTCTAGTCAAGGCAAACCACCCTAGTCAACTCTTCCTATGCCTTATAAAGCAGCTGCAGAAACTGTCTTATCTTGGTTCTTACTTTTTTCCTTTCAAACTAAGGGGAGCAAGGAATCATACCAACTATGTCTGAGAGGCTTCATTTTCCCTAAGAAATAGGAAGTGCTTGAACTGAAATTCTTGTTCAGTGAGGTCAGGAATCAATAATGAATACCTTCAATCAAAATCTTGTTCTAAGGTTTTTGCACAGAACTCTCTGCCTGACCTGCTTCTTGACCATGTACTATTTCTCCCAACTGAACGTGTCAGATTCTTCCTTCTTTGGTGAAAAAGGGGTTCCTATATGTTTTCTCTCTCATTACATTCAACTTAGATCAATGTATGCCATAGAAACAACATAAAGACTAACTGCCTTCTGGGGGGAATGGGGGGAGGGAAGCAAGAATGGAGGGGGGGGGAATTGTAAAACTCAAAATAAATAAAATCTTTCTTTAAAAAAATAAAAATAATTAATGCTGATTTTCACATATAAATCTAAAATTTTTTTTAAAAAAGGGTTCCTATGCCCCTTGTATCTTTCAGTGTCTTAAATCAAAGAGTCCTAGCTCTTGGTAACTCATTTTTCACTTAAATGGTAGTAACTCACCAAGTTCCCCCTAAAAAAATCAGTAGTCTTTTTTTAATCTTGGTCTCCAAATGTTTTTATATTTTTTTCACTTTTTTGGTTGTGTCAGCTTTAGTCAAAAAACTAAATGTGTGTGTTTTTGAGCTGAAGGATTATAGCAACCCCTGAAGTCCTTGAATTCATTGTCTTAAATCGTCCTTTTTTGTATTCATATTTTTCCAGTTTCTAATAAATAAAAGTTCTTTCTCTGCCTCTTTAAACCATTACACAATTTGCCTACATGGGAGGTATTATTCTATCTCATTGACAAGATGATTTGAATTATTATGTTTATGCCACAGTTAATTTTCAGTCCCAAACTGTTCAAATCCCACCTGAAAGTTATATTTTCTTTATATTCATATTTTAAAGTTTTTATTTAATCAAAGTCCTTTCCCTTCTTTCAGGCATCAAAATGTCGGTCTATGGCAGTAATATCTTACATCCTTTGAAGCTGATTTAATTATTTTTCTTCCTGTAAAATATATTTCCTATTCCTTTTAGGATTAAACTGCTCTTGATGAATGGATCAGTATCTTAAATGATTAGAGAAATGCATATACTTTAGTTTAGTAGTCTTTGCAGTTGCAATTTAGTTTATTTCTGACCAGCCAAACTTAGGAAGAATGATGATATAAGAGAAGGATGGAAGAAGGAAGATTTCTTTTTAGGAAAAAAAGTAACCCTAACTTCCTGTATTTGGTATTCAATTATTCAATATGATAGGATTTATTGAAAAATTCAGTTTAAGAAAGGCTTAATGGTGCCTAAAGAAAGTATTTTAAAAAGAAGAAAGTAAGAAAGAAAGAAAGAAAGAAAGAAAGAAAGAAAGAGAAAGAGAAAAAGAAAGAAAAAGAAAGGGAGAGAGAGGGAGTAAGGAAGAAGGGAAGGAAGGGAGGGAGAAAGAAAGAAAGAAAGAAAGAAAGAAAGAAAGAAAGAAAGAAAGAAAGAAAGAAAGAAAGAAAGAAAGAAAGGAAGGAAGGAAGGAAGGAAGGAAGAAAGAAAGAAAGAAAGAGAGAGAAGAAGAAGAAGAGAGAAAGAGAGAAAGAAAAGGAAAGAAAGATTCTGCTTGAAGACTTCAAGGACTAGAGAGCTCATTATCTTCTTAGGCCACCTATTTTACTTTTAGCTCTAATTTTTAGGAAAATTTCCTCATATCAAAGAAAGTAAGGAAGGAAGAAGGAAAAAAGAAAGGAAGGAAGGAAGGAAGGAAAGAAGGAAGGGGAAGAAGAAGGGGAGAAGGGTAGGAAGGAAAGAAGGAAAGAAAGAAAGAGAGAGGGAGGAAGGAAGACAGGAAAGAAGATGGGAAGAAGGGAAGAAGAAAGAAAGAGAGGGAGGGAGGGAGGGAGGAAGGAAGGAAAACAGGAAGGAAAATGGGAAGAAGGGAGGGAAGGAAGGAAGGAAGGAAAGAAAGAAAGAAAGAAAGAAAGAAAGAAAGGAAGGAAGGAAGGAAGGAAGGAAGGAAGGAAGGAAGAAGGAAGAAAGAAAGAAAAAGAGACAGAGGGAAGGAGGGAGGGAAGAAGGAAAGAAGGAAGGAAGGAAGGAAGGAAGAAAGAAAGAAAGAAAGAAAGAAAGAGAAAGAAAGAAAGAAAGAAAGAAAGAAAGAAAGAAAGAAAGAAAGAAAGAAAGAAAGGGAAAGACTCTGCTTGAAGACTTCAAGGACTAGAGAGCTCATTATCTTCTTAGGCCACCTATTTTACTTTTAGCTCTAATTTTTAGAAAAATTTCCTCATATCAAAGAAAGAAAGGAAGGAAGAAGGAAGGAAGGAAGAAAGGAAGGAAGGGAGGAAGGAAGGAAGGAAGGAAAGAAGGAAGGGGAAGAAGAAGGGGAGAAGGGTAGGAAGGAAAAAAAAAGAAAGAGAGAGAGGGAGGAAGGAAGGAAGACAGGAAAGAAGATAGGAAGAAGGGAAGGAAGAAAGAAAAAGAGGGAGGGAGGAAGGAAGACAGGACAGAAGGAAGGAAAGGAAAGAAAGAGAGGGAGAGAGGAAGGAAGGAAAACAGGAAGGAAAATTGGAAGAAGGGAGGGAAGGAAGAAAGAAAGAGAGAGAGAGAGAAAGAGAGAAAGGGAAGGAGGAAGGAAGGAAGGAAGAAAGAAAGAAAGGAAGAAAGAAAGAAAGAAAGAAAGAAAGAAAGAAAGAAAGAAAGAAAGAAAGAAAGAAAGAAAGAAAGAAAGAAAAAGAAAGAAAGAAAGAAAGAAAGACACAGAAAGAAAGAAAGAGAGAGGGGGGAGGGAAGGAGGAAGGAAGGAAGACAGGAAAGAAAATGGGAAGAAGGGAAGGAAGGAAGAAACAAAGAAACAATGAAAGAAGAGGGGAAGAGAGGAAAGGAAGAGAAGAGACCGAGAAATGGAACAAAGAGAAGAAGATGGAAGAGAAGTAAATCAATCTTAATTCAAAATTTTCATTAACTAATTGCTGCACATTTCAAAAATAACTGATAGCCTAGCCTCAGTATCATAGAATCATAGATTCACAGATAAGGAAGGGGGGAAAAGGTCTTGAATAGCAATTCCCTTTACAATCCTTCAAGAAATCATCCTGACTCTGCTTAAAGACTTCAAGGATTGGAGAACTCTATCTTTTTAGGCCACCCATTTTACTTTTAGATAGCTCTAATTTTTAGGAAATTTTCCTCATATCAAATGGAAAATCCATCCATTGCTGTAGAAGCCAATTCAATCAAGCTTAGCCCTTCTTCCTCCCCTAATCTCCAGGACTGGTGGCTTTTTCATTGCATACAGTTGCCGGGCATGATGGTGTATGGCTGTAATCCTTTCTTTGGACATTATGGATGGCAGGAGCTCAGGAGTTTTGAGCTGTAGTAGGCTAAGCCAGTTGGGTGGTCACTCTAGGTCTAGCTCCAATGCTCTTTGGAGCAAGAGGGCAGCAAAATGTCTCAAGGTCAGAAATGGAGCAAATTAAGACTTATGAATGGTGGGATTGGACTATGAGTTGATACATTTCTAGTCTGGGTGAGATAGTGAGATTCAGGTTCAAAAAAAAATCAAAGAACACACTTTGAAAATATCATTTAAAATTTTTTTTAAAAAAATATAATTTAATGGGACAGCTAGGTGGTGGGTGAATAGAGCACCAACCTTGGAGTCAGGAGGACCTGAGTTCAAATTCGACCTCAGACACTTACAAATTACCTAGCTGTGTGACCTTGGACAAGTCACTTAATCTTATTGCCTTACCAAAACCAAAAAAAATTTCATTTAACTAATTAGCATTTTGAATTTCAAATTTGATCATGGATATTTTTTATCTACTAATTTTCCCATCTGAAAATAAATACAATGATAAATAAATAGCATGTAAATATAAGTATACATAAATCAATAAATATTTATATATTATAAATATAAATAAGAAATAAATGACAAATAGATTAAAAATAAATAAATGTTGGAATCCTTGTCTATTTACATGCTCTCATTCTGTTTTAATTTCTTGCTTTTCATGTTTATTTTTGCTTTGAATATAATAACTGTCATTCATCTTTCAATTTGGTATGATGATGTCAAAACAGAGATGAGCTCCCCAGATTTTGTGTCATTAGAGCTGTTTCATTTTTTTCTTCATCAGAATAATAAATATGGCCATACAGAAGTATCAAGAATCTGGCTATCTGAAAACTGATCATATACAAATCTATTTAGTTCCTTTTTGAGTTTAATCTCCTCCTGCCAATTCCAGACTAATCAAGATGCTGGATTTCCAAGGAGGGCATCTCAAAGCACAGATGGCTTTATGGCCTCTCTCAGGGAAGTCAGGTGCTTGGAGAAAACGATAGAATTACAGTACTTGAAAGGGGGAATAAAAGGAACCGTCGCCAAGAAATAATGAAAAATCTGTTGAGCTTGGTCTCTAAAGCAGCAGGCCTGCTAAGGTTTTTTCAGGTCAAAGTCGAGGCCAGGGAGTTTGCATGCGGCTGCATTTTGATCATCTTGTCTACAGACAAGACAGATGCCGCTGTGAGCACCAACATACTCTTAATGCTGGCAGCCAGAATGTGGAACAAACCCAGACAAGATGCTTTCAGAAGTGCAATCTTATTTGGCTTGTGATTTCTTTTCTTGTTCAGAACAAGTTACTGTGTCAAAAAGACTTTAAAAAGTTATTTTGCCTATCAAGTCTTTCTTTTCCTTGCATCAATCTTTCTAAAGTAGTTCTACAGTGGCAATTTGGGAACCATTTGAAACATAATGGATGGTGTCTGGATTCATTTCTCATCCAAGTATGAAGTTCAGAGACATTCAATGGACTTTATCAAGAATTTGTGTCATATTTTTATATAACCATGAATAATTTTGACTTCATCTAAAAACTGCCTGTTCATATCCTTTGACCATTTATCAATTGAGGAGTGATTTATATTATTATAAATTTGATTCAGTTGTCTCTATATTTGAGAAATAAGTCCTTTATCAGCCACTTGCTCTAAACGATTTTAATTGCCAGTATGTGTCCAAGAGAAGTCTTTTTGATTCCTGATGTAGCTCTATCCACTATGCCAAGCAACTAAGACAGATTATTAAGCAAATAGTGAGTGCTTGATAAATGTTTATTGATTGCTTGATTAATTCTAAATTGCAAAGCAGGTGCTGATTTGTATTAGTAATAGAAGTTTCATCACTGGGAATTCTCTGTCTTCCTCTCTATCCTACCCCCCCCATCAAAAATAAAACCAATCACTGGGCTACGATCTAGAAATTAAAAAGAAACTTCCAAAATTAAAGCCATTGCCCTAAGCTACCCACCTCCTTAGAGAAAAATGATGGGTTCAAGGTTCAGTTTGAGTTGAGACATATATATTTTGGGCATGACCAGTATGGAAATTTGTTTTGGTTGACTTTGCATACTTCTCCCTTTTCTTTTTTTTTTTGTCCTAATCCTGGGGCAGGGGAGGGTGACATGGTAGAAGTTAGAGAAAAGAAATAGATTTTTGTTCATTAAAAAATTAACTAAAGAAAGTTATTTTCCTCAAGAAATTTACATTCAGCTAAATAAAAAAATGCACAGCTACAAAATAATCTCAGGAGAAGAACACTAATGGGGTAGAGGGGATTAGGAAAGATTTCCTAGGAGATGGCTCTTGAAATGGCTCAACTATGCTATGTAGTATATAGTATTGGGCTGAAAGATCTGGGTTAAAATCTACCCTCAAACACTTACTGGTCAAGTCATTTAACCTCAGATTCCTCATCCATAAAAAGAAAATGATAATAATAGTACCTACTTCATAGGGTTGTGAGGATAAAATGAAATAATATTTATGAAGCAGTTTGCAAACTTTAAATTGTGACTATCAGCATCATCATCATTATTATTTGATGATAGTGAGGAGGGAAAGCATTCCAGGGAATGAGGAAATAGCATGTGATTCAGAATTCAGTGATTAAAATACCAAGTTCAGGAAATAAGAAGTAGGTGTAGGATACTATTAAGAGCTAGCTGGTAGATATAGGTATAGAAGTAAGTATAGGATTTGATAAGCGCTAATTTCAAGTATTTGTTTGCCCAGTCCAATCCATTTTCCAAACACCAAAGTGCTTTTCTTAAAGCACATAGCTAACTGCATCACCACCACCACTCCCCCCCACCCCACCCCTTCACACAATTACTAATAAAAAAATCTTGTTTTCAAATTCCATTTTTCTGCTCTGGTCATTTTCTCTGGCTATCCTCTTTAGGAAACCTTTTCTAATCCTCTTTAATCCTACTCCCTTCATTTTCTTTTTTTAAAAATAATATTTTATTTTTATTTTTCACAATTACAAGGAAGGACAATTTTCAACATTAATTTTTTTTAAAAATTTGAATTGTAAATTATCTCCCTCTATCCCTCACTACCCCTCTCTAAGATGATAAGCAATTTAGTATAATTTATGTATATGCAAACATGTAAAGCATATTTACATATTAATTGTGTTGTGAAAGAAGAAACAAACTAAAAGCAAAGACCCAAGAAAAAATGAAGGAAGTGATGCTTCTATCTGTATTCAGACTCCATCAGTTTTTTCCTGTGGATGTGGATAGTATTTTACATCATGAATGCTTTTGACTTGAATTGAATTAGGTCATTGAATTGCTGAGAAGTTGATCATCTTACAGTTTTGCTGTTACTGTATACAATGTTCTCTTGGTTCTGCTCATTTCATTTTGCATCAGTTCATGTAAGTATTTCTATGTTTTTCTGAAATCCACCTGCTCATGATTTCTTATAGCATAATAGTATACCACCACATTCTTATACACAACAAAGTTCAATCATTCCCCAGTTGATGGGCATCCCTCAGTTTCCAATTCTTTGCCATCACAAAAAGAGCTATTTTCTTGTATATGTGAGTCTTTGCTCCCTTTCATGATATCTTTGGAATATAGACCTATAGTCCTAGATATTGCTGGATCAAAGGGTATACAATTTTATTGCCCTTTGGGCATAGTTTCCAATTGGTCTCCAGAATAGTTGGGTGAGTTTAAGACTCTACTAACAATGCTTTAGTGTATCAATTTCCCCATATTCTCACCAAAATTTATCATTTTCCTTTTTTTGTCCTATTAGCCAATTTGATAGGTGTGAGATGTTGTTTTAATTTGCATTTCTCTAATCAATAGTGATTAAGAATATATTTTTATATAACTATGAATAATTTTGACTTCATCTAAAAGCTGCCTGTTCATATCCTTTCACCATTTATCAATTGAGGAATGATTTATATTCTTATAAATTTGATTCAGTTGTCTCTATATTTGAGAAATAAGTCCTTTATCAGACACTTGCTCTAAAAATTGTTTCCAAATTTTCTGTTTTCCTTATAATCTTGGTTGTATTGGTTTTGTTTGTGCAAAACTTTTTTAATTTAATAGAATCAAAATCATTTTATATTTCATAATGCTCTGTCTTGTTTATTTATAAATTTCATCAACAAAAGTGACAGGTAAACTATTCCTTGTTCTCCTAATTTGCTAAAGGTAACCTTATCTTGGTATACAGTGTAAGATCTTGTTCTATATCTAATTTCTGCTATATTATTTTCCAGTTTTCCCAGAAATTTTTGTTAAGAAGTGAGTTCTTATCACAGAAGAGTGCATGCTACTGTGTCTTGTAGATCTAATCTATTCCACGGATCCACTTCTCTGTTTCTTGGTCTATATCAGATGGTCTTGGTGATTGCCACTTTATGACATAGTTTTTATATCTTGTAAAGTTTGATAACATTCCTTTGTATTTTTTTCACTAATTTCCTTGATATTCTGGACTTTTTGTCTATCCAGATGAATTTTGTGGTTATTTTTATTGGGTTATATAAAATAATATTTTGGTAATTTGATTGGCCTGGCACTGAATAAATAAATTTATTTTTTAAACTATCATTTTTATTATATTGGATCAGCTTAAACATGAACCACTGATACTTTTCCAGTTATTTAATCCTACTTTATTTGTGTGAAGTGTTTTAGAGGCAGAGTTAAGACAATCCAAAAAAGTCAGGGACTTGCCTGAGCTTTCACTCAAAGTCCTTCAAATAATGCCTCAAAATAAATTCTAGACCAACAGAACCAAAAACAGGACAGAGTAAAACAATTTTCCAGGTAAAGACAACTTAGAAGATTGACAGGAAAGGTCTGTTGCACCAGAGTGAGAGTAAAACAAAGTCCAGTGCAGACTAGACACTAGCAAACCACAATTAGGTTTTGGTGGATGATTGAATCAATGATGATAGAGGTGATTTCCAGACCTTTCAGCTCACGGATGGTAAGGGGTTCAGACAAATGGTCAGAAGGAGATCTACAGGGGTCCCTTTGCTTGAACCAGGAGCAGGGATGTGGTTTTTTGTTTTATTTTTTGTTTTTGTTTTTGTTTTTTTGGTAAGGCAATGGGGTTAAGTGACTTGCCCAAGGTCACACAGCTAGGTAATTATTAAATGTCTGAGGCTGCATTTGACTCCAGGGCTGGTGCTCTATCCACTGTGCCACCTAGCTGCCCCAGGAGCATGGCTCTGCACCCATACTGGGATCTGGGTCTCATTCCCAGAGGAGCAGTAGCACAGCAGAGTTTGTGGCTGTAGGGAAGAAGGGACCCTGGTCACAGTCCCAGGGTTGAAAAGAGTACTTGTGTTAATGCACAAATCAGAGCCAGCAGAGTAGGAAACACAGCTCTCCATAGATCTTACCACCTTGGAAGATTAAAAAACTTACAGGTTCCCAGAATTATCTCTTGGAACAGTTGCACAAAAAATTCCAAAGCTTGGGATGGTGTCTCCTTCACTTGGTAGGCAGTCTTGCTTTAGCATATAGTTAAAAGTCAAGAAAATGAGCAAATAGTAGCGAAAGAATTCTGACCATCGAACTAGGTGAACTAGTCTACTATGATGACAAAGAAGGTCAAAATACAAACTCAAAATAAGACAATAAAAGTCAAAATTCCTATATTCAAAGCCTCAAAGAAAAATGTGAATTATTCCCCTGAGGAGATCAAAAAGAAATTTAAAAACCAAGTTAGAGGAAAAATAGGGAATGAGAGTGATACAAGAAAATGACAAAAGAGTGAGGCACAAAAATACTGAAGAAAATAACACCTTTAAAAACAGAATGGGTCAGGGGCAGCTAGGTGGCACAGTGGATAGAGCACTGGCCCTGGAGCCAGGAGTACCTGAGTTCAAATCTGGCCTCAGACACTTGATAATTACCTAACTGTATGGCCTTGGGCAAGCCACTTAACCCCAGTGCCTTGCAAAAAAATCCTAAAAAAAAAATCTAAAGAGCAGAAGATTGTCTTGAAAAGCAGAATTGATCAAATGGAATAGAGCAAGTAGCTAATGACTCTATGAGATATCAAGAAACAATCAGCAAATCCAAAAGAATGAAAAAAATATCTCATTGGTAAAAGAACTGACCTGGAAAATAGATCTAGGAGAGATAATTTAAGTTTTATTGGACTCCTTGAAAACCAAAACCCAAAACATGAACATCATCTATCAAGAAATTTTCAAGAAAAACTGCCCTGATATTCTAGAACCAGAGGTTAAACTAGAAATCCACTAATAACTTCCTGAAAGAGGTCTCAAAATGAAAACTCCCAGGAATAATATAGCCAAATTCCAGACCTCCCAGGTCAAGGACAAAATATTGAAAGCAGCAAAAAAAAAAAGGAAGCAATTTAAGTATTGTGAGTCAGAATAACACAACATTTAGCAGTTTTTTCATTAAAGAGCTGGAGGACTTGGAATATGAAATTCCTGGGAACTTATAACCAACAATCATCCACCCAGTAAAACTGAGTATAATCCTTCAGGGGAAAATTAGCCATTCAATGAACTTGAGAACTTTCAAGCATTCTTTTTTCTTTAAAGAAAGATTTTATATATTTTGAGTTTTACAATTTTTCCCACCATTCTTGCTTCCCTCCCTGCACCCCCCCCACAGAAGGCATTCTGTTAGTGTTTACATTGGTTCCATGTTATACATTGATCTCAGTTGAATGTGATGATAGAGAAATCATATCCTTAAGGAAGAAAAATAAAGTATGAGATAGTAAAATTACATAATAATATATTGCTTTTTTTTTCTAATTTGACAGTAATAGTCTTTGACCTCTGTTCAAAGTCCATAATGCTTTTTCTGGATACAGATGGTATTCTCCATTGCAGATAGCTCAAAATTGTCCCTAGTTGTTGCACTGATGGAATGAGCAAATTCCATCAGGGTTGATCATCACCCCCATGTTGCTGTTAGGGTGTACAATATTTTTCTGGTTCTGTTCATCTTGCTCAGCATCAGTTCATGCAAATCTTTCCAGGCTTCCCTGGATTCCTATCCCTCCTGGTTTCTAATAGAGCAATAGTGTTCTATGACATACATATACCACAGTTTGTTAACCATTCCCCAATTGAAGGACATTCACTGAATTTCCCTTTTTTTGCCACCATAAACAGGGCTACTATAAATATTTTTGTACAAGTGATGTTTTTACCCTTTTTTATCATCTTTTCAGGGTATATACCCAGTAGTGGTATTGCTGGGTCAAAGGATATGCACATTTTTGTTGCCCTTTGGGCATAATCTCAAACTGCTCTCCAGAAAGGCTGGATGAGTTCACAACTCCACCAACAATGTATTAGTGTCCCAGATTTCCCTCATTCCTTCCAACATTGATCATTGTCCTTTCATTTATTTTTTTTCTAAAATGAGGTTATTAAAATATTTTATTTCCTTTTTTGTTGATTTGGGCAATTTATGTTTTTGTAAATATTTTTTGATTATGCTTAGATTGTCAAATTCATTGACACATAATTGGGCAAAATATTGCCTAATAATTGTTTTAATTTTCTGTTCATTCATAGTGAATCTTATGTCAGCCCCACTCCCTTTAATTAACCTTCTAAACTCCTACTTTCCCTATAGGGTTTAGATTAGGGTATAGATTTCTATACTCAACTGATTGTGTATGTTATTCCTTCTTTGAGCCAAATTATCCAAATGGTTTATCTATCTTATTGGTTTTTTCCCATAAAACAGCTCCTTAGTTTTATTAGTTCAATAGTTTCTTTTTTTCAGTTTTATTAATCTGGCCTTTGGTTTTCAGGATTTTCAATTTTGTGCTCGATTGGCGATTTTTATGTTTTTCTAGTTATTTTAGTAGCAAGTCCAATATATTGATCTGCTCTTTCTATATTTTGATATAAGCATTTAGAGGAATAAACTTTCTCCTAATTACTGCTTTTTCTGCATCCCATAAATTGTTATTCTTCTCTTTTATGAAATTATCAAATTTGCTTTGTTTTTTCTTTGACTCACTTATTCTTTAGGATTAGATTATTTAATTATCAATTAATTTAATCTCTTTCCACTGGCCTTTATTGAATATAATTTGATTTGTATTGCATTATGATTGCATCATGCATTTAATATTTCTACATTTCTACATTTGATTGTGAGTTTTATGTCCTAATACATGGTCAATTTTTGTGAATGTGTCTTGTACCAGTGAGAAAATGTATACTTTTCTATCTTTATTCAGTTTTCTCCAGAGATTATCATATCTAACTTTTTCAAAAATTCTATTCATCACCTTAATTTTTTATTTTATGGTTGAATTTATCTAGGTCTAAAAGGAGAAGGCTGAAGTCTCCACTAGTTTAGTTTTGCCATCTGTTTCCTCCTGTAACTTATTTAACCTCTCCTTTAAGAATATGGATGCTATACTACTTGGTGTATATTTGTTTAATATTGATGCTACTTCAATGTCTAGGGTACTTCTTAGAAAGATGTAGTTTCCTTCCTTATCTCTTTTAATTAGAATTGTTTTGCTTTTGCTTTGTATGAGATCACCATTGCTACCCATGTGTTTTGTTTTTTTATTTCAGCTGAAGCATAATAGATTCTGCTTCAGTCCCTTTCCTTTAATCTTTATGTCTTTCTCTGTATCAAATGTTTCTTGTAAATAGCATACCATAGGATTCTGGTTTTTAATTCAGACTGCTATCTGCTTCCATTTTGGGGGTGAGTTCATCCCATTCACATTCACAGTGTTATTTCCTTCTATCCTATTTTAACTCCTGGACAACTAGGTGACACAGTGGATAGAACACCTTGGAGTAAGGAGGATGGGAGTTCAAATCCAGCCTTAGACACTTGACACTTACTGGATGTGTGAACTTGGTCAAATCTTTTAACCCTGATTGCCTTGCATTCAGGGCCATCTCCAGTTGACCTGATTCATATCTGGTCACTAGATCCAGATGGCTCTGGGGGAAAAGTGAGACTGATGACTTTGCACAGTCCCCATCACTCAGACTCAATTCACATGCTTATCATGGCATCACCTCTCTTCATGTCATGGTCCTTTTCGAGAACAAAGGACAAACAACATTTTTTCTCCTGCTTATCCTTCTCTCTCTCTTTTTATGCTTTCCTTCTTCACCAGTGTTTTTCTTCTGACCACTGCCTCCCCCAATCTTCCCTCCCTTATGTCAGCCTCACTCCCTTTAATTAACCTTCTAAACTCCTACTTTCCCTATAGGGTTTAGATTTGGGTATAGATTTCTATACTCAACTGATTGTGTATGTTTTTTTCTTTCTTTGAGCCAATTTCAATGATAATATTGTTCAAGCAATGCCCACCACTCACCCTCTTATCTTTCCCTCAACTGTAACAGGTCTTTTATGCTTCTTCATGTGATGCAATTTACCCCCATTCTACTTCTCTCTTCCTTCTGCTCCCCATATAACTTCCTTATTAACCATTTTTTATGTAATCCCCTCACTTTATAATCACACTCTCTGCCTATGTATGCTCCTTCTAGCTGTATGGTTCTTAAGAATTGCAAGAATCATCTTCCCATATAGGGATATAAACAGTTTAGCCCTTATGTTCTCTCTTTCCTTTTTGCCTTTTTATGCTTCTCTTCAATATTGAAATTGAAAATTAGATTTTTTTTCCTGCTCTGGTCTTTTCATCTAAAAAGCTTGAAAGCCTGTAAAATGACCTTCCCCCTTTCTCAAGAATTATGCTCAATTTTGCTAGGTAGGTGTAGTTATGGTTCTAGTTCCTTTGCCTTTCAGAATATCATATACCATGCCCTCTGATCCTTTTAATTTGAAGCTGTAACATCCTGTGTAATACTGACTGTGTTCCTCAAAATATGAATTCTTTCTCTCTGATTGTTTGCAATATTTTATACTTGACCTGGGAGTTCTGGAATTTGGCTAATATATTTCATTTTTGGATCTCTTTCTAGAGATGATGAGTGGATTCTTTCAATATCTATTTTCCCCCTTGATCCTAGGGTATCAGTTTTTGTTGATAATTTCTTGAAGTAAGGCATACAGGTATTATTTATTATTATTATTATTATTATTATTATTATTATTATAACTTTCCAGTACTCCACTAATTCTTTTTTTTTTGACAAGGCAAAGAAATGCAGTGACTTGCTCAAGGTCACACAGTTAAGTATGTATTGTCTGAGGCCGTATTTACTTCAGGTCCTGCTTTGCTGAGGATTGATACTCTATCCACTGCCTTACCTAACTACCCCAATTGTTTTCTATCTTTCCATTTTTTTTGTTTTTTCTTGATTAATTCTTGATGTCTTATAGAATTATTAGCTACCATTTGTCCAATTCTAATTTTTAAGAAGTTATTTTATTCAGTGAGCTTTTTCTCTCTCTCCTTTTCTATTTGAGCAGTTCTTTTCTTTTAGAAAGTTGTTTCCTTCAATAAATTTTTTTATGTGATTTTTCTAATTTTTTTGTTCTTCACTGTTGAATTTTTTCTTTTGGAAATTTTTCATCTACCTTTCTTATTTGAATTTTAACCTCTTTTTTGAGCTCTTCCAGAAGTTCTTTGACTTGAGATCAATTTGCATTTTTCTCTAAGACTTTGCATATAGATGTTTTGAATTGTTCTCTTCTGAGTTAGTATCTTGATCTTCTGTGTCACCATAATAACTTTCAATGATCAGGTTCCTTTTTATTTCAGTCTATTTCATTACTTTTTAAGTTGTACTCTACTCCTGCAGTGGAAGGAGCACTGCCTCAAGCAGGCCCTGACTGTTTGTCTGATGTTAGGATGCTGCTGCCCTGAGGCTCACAATGCTACACCAGGGCTGTCAGGATCTTGGAACTCATCTGGTGCTACACAGAGGGATGGGGTTGAAAGTAGTGTCTGGTGTTATGTGGCACCACAAGGGTCTGGTGCCAAATGGGAAATGGGGAAGGTTGATTCTGGCATCTGCCTACTTGCCTGGTGCTGAGCTGAGGTGTCTGGGAGACCCTTGTGTGGAGTCAGGGCTATGGGGTCTGGCAGCTCATCTGGTACTAGACTGAGGCACATGGGAGGGGCCTGGTACTAGCATCTGCCTATTCACCTGGGGTTCAGGGCCTTCCCTGGCTTGCCGAGGTAGGACTTGCTTGGTGCATAGAAGGCTTAAATAAATGGTTAAGGCCATTTTGACTGAGACATAAAGTGCCCAAGGAAACATAGTGTGCACTCAATCTGGAGAAAGAGGTTAGAGCCAGATTCTGGAAGACTTTAAATACCAAACAAAGGAATTTGCATTTTATCCTGGAAGCAATAGGGAGTCACTTTAGTTTCTTGAATAAGGATGGTTCTGGCAGGTCAGTACTTTAGGAATATTAATTCAATCTCTATGTAGAGGATAGAATGGAGATGGGGGGAGTTTGTAGGTAGGAGCCTAGTAAGATGACAGTTATAATCATTTAGGCTAGAGATGACGAGAGCCAGAAATAGGATGGTGCTTGTATGCGTGGAGAGAAGAAAAGAAATATAAGAAATGCTATGGAGGTAAAATTCATAAGACTTGGCAACTGCTTGGATAGAAGGAGCAGAAAAGGAAGAAGAGTTCATTGTACAAGCTATTTGCTTGTTCATTTCCTGCTAGCTTTGACCACTATAGTTATGAAAGGTGATGAGAAACAAAATTCATTTGTTCAGACTTGGCAACCTTATATCATTGGAATATTTGAGCTTCTTCAAGACTCCCCTATTACAACTTAGTAAGTCTCTGCAAAAAATATTTTCAAGTATTTGCCATCAGCTTAAGTTACAACCTCATAGATATAATTTATGCTTTGAAAGAATAACCCATCCCTTAACCACCAATGCTCCCTAGAGATGTGCTTTGTGATCAAAATTCTCCAGCCTGTAGAGTTGAGATTTTTGGTTTCTAAATGATACCACTAAGAACACAGCCAGAGTCATTTTTTTTCTTTGAGGATCTGGGCCACTTTTCTTCTGCTAGCTGCTCTACCCTCTCCCTGTTGTCTCTTAAAATATGATATAAACAAGGGCCTCTTTCAATCTGGGAGTCTTTGGTGTAATTTTATGTTCTTTCCATTCATTAGTCTTCCTCCAAGTGTCATCCTCAAGGTTAAAAAGAAAGAGTTATGAGTAAACAATGTTTCACTTGACAGCAATTTTCAATAGAGCTTCTGTTGGTAGAAGAAGAATGAAAAGATGGGATGCTTAGGTTATCCTTTGCTTTCTTCTAAGGGAAGAATGATAGAGGCAGTCATGGAAGATTTGGACGACAGACCTAGGATCCAAATCTAATGATTGATTGAAACTAATATGATGAAATTTGAGTAATAACAGCTCACCTTTGTATAGGTTATAGTGTAGATAGCACTAGAATGAATGAGAATGAAAGCTCTTATTATGTGCAAAGCACTGGGGAGCAAAAATAGAGAATTGTAGAAGACCCTGCTCTCAATGAGCTCCAAATCTCAGGGAGGAGACAGCAATATGGATGTTTTCAGCTGCAGGTCAGTTAGAAAGTTCCTATGGTCCTTAGGGTACAGCAGCAAAGGAGAGGATAATGTCTCTTCTCTAATGTCATTTACATTGAAAAAGTCATATCATTTTCACTGAACTATTGAATACAGCCAAAGACTTTGTTGGTAAGAACTTTCCTTTTGTGGTCCTCAGAAAGTGTGACTCTAGCACCTGCAGTAGCATTTGCCAGGCTGTACCTCCACACGACTTTCTTCTCAAGTTGGTGTCTGAGGGTACTGAACTGAAGACATTATTATTTCAAAGGTTCTTGGCTTCAGAGTCCCAAACTTCTCCCCTGGAATATGAGGGGAGGTATTGATCAAGGACCTGGTGCTTCATTTACCTGACATATGTTAACTCCTGTCTCTTCCTTGGAGTACCTTACTCCTTCAGCTTGACTGTCCTTCAGTGGCAGTTGGCTGATGGGGGGAATGGTTGATCCCTTATCTATACATATAACTACGTATACCATACATACTATACATATTACGCCTTATTCAAAACTTCAAACAAACCTGATTAAAGTAATCTCATTTTATAAACAAAGAAACTGAGGTTCAGAGAGATCAATTGGCTAAGCCAGGATCGTACAATCAGTAAATATCTCAGGAGAGATGATATACATACAAACATGTATGTGATCATATATTTATGTATATGAAAGTTCTGCATGTGGATTCAAGAAATCAACTTTGTAAGGGACTAGAATTAGATGACAGTTTCTATGAAAAAAAAGGATTCAGGGCCTTAATGAGCTACAAGTTGCAAAAATTAGGCTACATAAAGAGAGGTAGGTGTATCCTATACCATGGCAACAAGTATCCATGAGCAAATAGAAGGAGCAATACCTCTATTGTACTCTAATCTGAGAGCTTCTGGTGTATTGTGCCTGGTTCTTGGCTTTGTAGTTTGGGAAAGAAATTGAGAAAGTTGGAAAATAACCATAAGGGAGAAGGACCTCAAGACCATGAGGATTAGAAGAAACTATTTGGATGTTCAACTTGTAGAGAGAAAACTTAAGAGAGATTTGATGACTATCTTCAATTATCTGAATGACTGACACAATGAAGAGGGATAATGCATGTTCCAATGGCTTCAAAAGGCAGGACCAAGAACAATGGATGAAAGTTGCTAAGTAGATTTAGATTCGATAAAAAGAAAAAAAATCTCCCTACCAAAATAGTCCAAGAATAAAATCTTGATCTAAAATAATGATCTCTTCTCACTAAGGATATTCAAACAAAGGCTTGCTAACCATGTTAGGAGATGTTGAAGGAATTCCCCTTCAGGTATAGGTTGTACTAGATGGTTCCTAAAATCTTTTTCCAATGCTGAGATTCTGTGATGGAGAAATAAATGCAAGCCTTTACAACTTTGAAGAGGCCTTTCTTTGACCCCTGTCCCCTTCAGGAAAAGGAAGCCTGCCAACAGGAATATTACAAGGTTGCAATGATGAAATGTCTCCCAAACCAAACTCTGCTTGGGGACAATGAATGTGGAACTTTTTCCCAAATCAAGACTGGCAGTCTGTCCTCCCATTTACTCCACTAGATGCCAAAAGGTTATCTATAAGGAACTAGGAAAGGAAGTGTATTTGAAAACATCCCTGGAACATGTACACAACATCTTAGGTGTTGGATCCTTTTATGAACTGTTGACAGCTTTGGGCCATTGAAGTCTCAGTGAGAGACAGGAGGGGGCTAAGAAGAGGGCAAGGACTCCAGACCAAAGCAGTCAGAAGAGGTTGACTGCATTACTTGTGGTGGCCTTGGCTGATGGGGAGGGGGCTGGGAAGGAGAAAGTTTCACACAGTTGTGTTCCTCCTCCCTCGCCATCCCTCCCCATCAAGACGGAGAGCCAGAGCATCTCTAAAAGCAGTTCAACTGCAGACAAATACTGTGATGATTCCAATGTTACTCCTCAAATTTAGCATCTTTTTACTCCAAGCACCGTCTTTCATTCAAGGATTTGTGCACATGGTAATTAAGTCTCAGAGAACCCCTGTGAGGAATGAAGTAGCTAAGGGTTATTAATATACACTACATTGCACTAAGTCCATAAATTCACTTAATCAGCCTGTCTCCCAGAGAACTCATTTGAGTTTCTTAATGGCCATGACGGTTGCTTAATTGGGATAGTAATTCTGCTTAATTGGGACAAATTTAGTACCATTTTGGCCCATGCATATTTCCCTGACTCCTGCTGGTTCTGTCTGTTTGCACCTCTCATGCTTCTTATCATTTACTTGATATGTGCATGGATCTGGCAGCTGTGTTCCTCCTGCCCATGCCAAGAAATGCTCTGGGCTGGGGTCCCCACCTCAACATCCCATTGATGCTAGGACCATCTTTTAGGAAAGATACCTTTTAAAATAGATGGGCAGATTCTGGTGGGCCAGAGTGCTTGGAAATCAATAATGGGAAACTTTTAAAAGGAGATACCAAAACTATTAATGACATTGAAATATTGTTCCCAATAACTGATAAGAAATATAAATTAACACGGATTTCTCTTTGCACCCATCAGATTGACCCAAGTGACAAAGGATTGAAAATAGTTGCTGCTCGCAGGACTTAAGAATAAAGGCACACTACAATAGTGTTGGTAGAACTGTGAACTAATGAAGCCATTTTGGAAAACAACTTGGAAGTATTAGTCAATAAACATTTATTAAATGCTTACTATGCTCCAGACACCATGTTAAACAATGGAAATGCCAAGAAAGGCAAAAGACAATCCTATCTTAAAGAAGCACAAATCTAAAGGGGGAGACAACCTAAAATCAATTATATCAGGATAAACTGGAAATAATTAATAGCACTTAGGAACTGGAATGAAGGGGGATCTGAAACGTCTTCCTTGAAGATAGGATTTTATCTGGGACTAGAAAGATGACAGGGAAGTCAGGAGGTGGAGATGAGGAGAAAGAACATTCTGGCATAGGTGACAACCTTGAAAATGCAATGGAGAGTCTTTAAATTTTGTACAAAAAGTAATTAGAATTTCATATAGAGATTGTCCTAGTAAGCATATACCTCAAGGAGGTCATTGTAAAGAAAAAAATTTCCCAAACACAAATATTTAGACTAGGATTTTTGTGGTTGCAAAGAACTAAGAGCAAAAATGATGCTAATTGATCAGGAAACAGGGAAGCAAATTGTGGTATATGAATGTAATGGAAAATTACTGTCTTATAAGAAATGACGAACATGATGAATATAGAGAAACAAGGAAAAATTTAAATGAACTAATGCAGTAGAGTAGGTAAAGATAAGAAAAAAATCCAATAAACAATGTAAATGGAAAGAATAACTAAAAGTTAATCAAAACCCAATGAAGCAAAATTACAAAGAATAAGCAAGATCCTTAACAAAGGGATATGAAAAGGCACTCTCATTCCTTCCCTTTGTAGTGGCAGGAAATCTACAGGCAACATTGTGTATATTTTCAGACTTTTTTAGATATATTGATCTTTTTTCTGAAATTTGTCTTTTTTTTCTATAAAAATATTTGTTATATGAAAAGTATCTTTGGAAGAAGAAAAGAGAGGGGATATTGTGAGAAATTTTGTTAATGTAAAAAACAAAAGATAATAAAAATATGAAAATAAAGATAAAGAGCAATATTTGTTCCAGAGGATGGGAGGGAGCCCATGTTCCTCCTCTTGGGAGACATGTTAGAAGAAGACTATAGATGAATATTGTATAAACTGCTTGTTGGTTTTAACTTTTATTTATTTGCTTGACATTGGAGTTCTTTGTATGGTAAATTATTTGGATATAACTGGTGTAAAACAAACGGCAACAGCAAAACATTTGAAATTATTTTTAATTTTTTTTAAATTAAGAAATGAAAAATACATTTATTATCCCTGGATAGTGCCAAGAAGGGAGTTTTGTCCTATTCTTTGGGAGAATCACTTATTCTCTCTCTCTCTCTCTCTCTCTCTCTCTCTCTCTCTCTCTCTCTCTCTCTCTCTCTCTCTTTTTCATTTTAGAATATTTCTCAATTTTCCTCCCTCCTCTCTGTTGTATGCAGCACAACCTCACTATAGTTCTTCTCTGGAAGCCCATATACCCAGTTTGATTCTGCTTATGCTTCTTCACTGGAGACACCCCAAGAATTGGTTATCCCACAATTTATGTTGGCACCTAATTCCCTTAATTTCTTCAGTAAAGTGATTACCTATCACAGTGATAAACTAAACTAAACTAAACTAAGAAATCAACAGTAAAATTTGCTAGTGCTTCATTTGTAGTAGGAACAATTCAAATGCTCTTCACCTGAACTCTGATGTCCACAAATGCCTTCTCTTCACTGTTCTCTCTTTGTTTCCAGGAAATGTACTTCAAATAACCACACTACTTGCCTCATTTTTACTGTCACTGCCTATGATTCAGTGATGATAATAAGCCATAGCCAATCATGAAAAAGATGTATCCAAGCTGAAGATAGATGAATTACAGTTCAGAGCAACTGATAAACAATTTTTGAAGATAAACAGTTATACTCAGATTAAGTCAAACATTCACAACCAGGAAGGGATTTTCCTCCATACTCAGAAGTATTGGGTTACCTAGCAAAGCAAAATTGTTTTTTTAGAAAATCTGTAAAAATCTCATTATCCCCTTTCCCACAAATTATGCTTTAAAAAAAGTTTGACTAACTTTCACATTAAATTGCCTGTTCATTCTTTTAAGTTATGAAGGCATTTCTCTGCTTTGAAGTACTGTTTTTGGTTTCTGTTCCTTAGGGTATGACAAAATATTACATTGTCTTGAGAACTGGGGATAAAGTGGATCAGAGAGGCAGAGCAAGTGGACCTCAGGGAAATGATTTCTTAATAACAATTCCCATGTGAAAGCTCACTCAGCATTTCCCTTCTCCTCATGATTTTGTGTGTTTGTTGTGGTCTGGACCAGGGTAAATAGTGAAATAGTAGATCCAGATGTGAAATATCTCCTTTAAAGCTGATGTAGGCAGAGAAACAAATATTGGGGGTTGATTTGTATGAGAAGAGAGTAGGAGTCCAATTCTAGTTGGAATTAAAGACACCTAGATGAAAGAATATGGTGGGAGGATCAGGACACACTCCATCCTCATGAGTCTAACAACCTTTTTCCAGTTCCTTTAGAAAAATGGATCTACTGATTTAAATCAGTGATTACTTTGTCAGATTTTCAAGTTCAAGTTCTTCTGCATTCAGGTCCCAATTTTCCTATGTAGAATATTTTGGGGGGAAGGAGAGAGAAATTTTCAGGTACACATTGGAATGGCATTCCTCTGATTCCCTTTTGCAAAAGAGCACCAAGGATGTTTTGTTTTGTGAGAGAATGAGAATTGCATTGGAAAGTGCCCCATAGCTCATATCCATTTGGTAATTTTACTCCAACTGATCACACTACAAAGAAAACTCTGCTGGGTCTTCCTAAAACAAAGCTATTCTCCTTATACAAGTATACAATGGCACCCCCTTCTGGGAGAGGTGCTGGAGTCAAAGCCAAGGAAAAGAGTCAAAAGTCCCTTCCTCCAAAATTTCAACATCCTTTGAATGTGTTGTTCCACATAAATAGTACATATGCATTTTAAGTCATCTATATGATTCAATGGTTAGAGCAGTGAGTCTAGAATTAGAAAGCACAGAATTCAAATCCAACCTCAGACAGTTACTAGCTGTGTGATCCTGAGCAATTCACTTAGCCTCTGTTTGTCTCAGTTTCCTAATCTGTAAAATGTATATAATTGTCCACCTCCCAAGGTTGTTGTGAGGATCGAATGAAATAGTATTTGTAAATCTCCTGACATGTATCTTAATTAATATTATTATTATGCTCATTTCATTCAATAGCAAACCAGTCTGTATCTGAGCACAAAAACTAATTCAATAGTTTCCCCACAGTTTCTAATAGTTGTCTCTGGCTGACCACCTAGAGGGTCAGCCCATGAACAATACAACTCCATGGTGTGGTCAGCTTTTCTATACCTCCAGAGGAATCTATCCTTCTTGTAGAAAGATTACATGTTATTTTGTATCTTACAGTGGCAAGAGCCCTGGATTTGTAGTAGGAACAGCTTTCAAATCCCACCAATGGCACCTTGGACAAATTATTTCATCCGAGTTTCAAATTACTACTGTTTACAATGAGGAAGTTGGTTGGTCTGGCTTTTTCCTTTAGGGCATATTCATACCATAAAAGGGGTCACAAATCAGATATGAAGAGTTGGAAATTACTGAACAACCATAACATATGTTCAAAAGAAGAGACAAAGGCTTAAGTCCAAGGTCAAGACCTTCAACCTGCATCTCTTGTCCAAGCTGCCACAATGTAGCCCAAGAGTGCTTGACCTTGCTATTACTTCTCTTTCTCTGCTTTACCTATTCTTCCTGATTTTAGGTAAAGAAGATTGGAGATGGTCACAGCCTTGTGAATTCAGAAAGACCAAGAGTCTGGACCAGGAGGTCCAAGAGTGGTTCAAGTTGGGTTTTGTAGCCAACCAGTTCAGCACTGAGACCCCTGCCCACTGGAAGCTGAGGGGAGGACTCAGTTGCTACTGTATTGAAACTGGACATGAATATGGTTAAGGGAACAATGCTATATAGAATTCAGATTAAGTTTTTGCCCACTCTCCTCAAGGATGAAAAGGTGATATAAGGGATAATATGTCTTGAAGTGCTGGGGTGGGCGGAGGCAAATGTTTTTATTTTTCATTGTGTCTATGAAATAACTATACCTTTATAAAAGCTTTATAAATTAAAAGATAAATAAAATTAGTTACTGCAGATGGACCTAATTCTAAATCTATGACCCTGTCATCAAGATTTCAGAGGACTGAGAGAAGGAAGAGGTGAATAGGTTTCCATCACCACACACACACACACACACACACACACACACACACACACACACAAGGATACTGTCTACTGCCAAACACACACACACAAGGATACTGTCTACTGCCAACCTGTACTTCTTTAGTTTCATTTCTGTGGTTATTACACTGGAATTTGGTCATCCATTCTCCCAATGAGATAAGAAGGCTACCAGTCCTTTGGGTTTTTGTCTTCTTTCCAAAACTAAGATGTTGCTGCCATAATTCCTAACACCTTTTTGTTTTGGAATGGTAAGAGTGGACTTTAGAACAAGTTTGTCAGTCATCAACTAGCTTATGTTGAGTGACTATTGGTTTTGCAACATCCTATCCAACTATCCAACAGGAAACCAGGGCCTACATAGGTATTTGCCATCTATCCTGTCATTGTTTCACTTCTCCCCACCCAAAATATAGTCCCTCATGATTGGACCTCTAGAAACTATGTTCAAGAATATGTTGGAACCATATATTAAATTTTCATCCTTAGCAGTTACACTTCTGAAAATGGTAAATGCTACAAATCAGGGCTTGGTCTTTGATTTTATTGATAGTCTACATTTAAGAAAGTGAGGGGCGGCTAGGTGGCATAGTGGATAAAGCACTGGCCCTGGAGTCAGGAGTACCTGGGTTCAAATCTGGTCTCAGACATTTAATAATTACCCAGCTGTGTGGCCTTGGGCAAGCCACTTAACCCCGTTTGCCTTGCAAAAACCTAAAAAAAAAAGTGAAGGACAAAATGTTAATAATACAGATTAAACTTGAAAGTGTATCATATGAACATCCTCCCCACTCCTGCCACCTGCAGAGCATTTGGTTGTTAAACATCTATCAGTCAGCACACTCCCTGAGTGAGCTAATGCATTCATGAATTGACCTGAGCAGACCAAGCTTCATATACAATTTAGTCCTTCCACAGGAAATTAGAACCTACTCTTACCAGGGACCCTTAGTCCCAACCCCCAACTTTCTTCCTTTGCACCTCTTGCTTTGGGAGCATTATCAAATTAATTCCACTACTGTGACTGTTACTAAAAAGGACATGATCATCTTATTCCTATGACTCTCCAGACCCCCCAAAAAACTTCACTTACTACCATATTCCTATTTGTGTTATCACTCCCATTAGAATATAAACTTTTTGCAGACAGAAGTTGATCCTATGGTCATTTGTAACAGTGCTTGGTTCTTAGTAGGCACTAAATAAATATTCATTCATTTATTCATTTATGGTATGAAGAACTACTACAAGAAATAAGATGAGGAATCATAGTTTGTTTGGTGGCCCTGGCTGTCTGGAATATTTTCAGTGCTGTACAGGAGAACAACTAAGAAGGCATGATTTGATTTTACATATTCTGCACACCTGGCCTCCATAGATATAATTGAATGAGAAGTCACAAAAGTCAGGGGGAAAGGAAATAGGGTGTGTTAGCCACATGACTAAAGTGATGGGACATATGGCTCTTAAGCCAGAAAGGATACATAGACTGAGCAAAAATGTAAACATTTGTGGGGTTCAGGAGGAATAGATATAAAAAATATCTCTGGAAGCTTGGTGAAAAGAGAGGGTGGCTTTGATGTGGAGCAGATATTCAACTATAACAGAGCTGCTGAGGTTATTTTTTTTGTACTTGCTAACATAATATTTTAAAGGAAAAGTAAGAGGGTGTTTTTTCTTAAAAGTCTTTGTGAGGAGGTGGGGTAGGGTGAATATACCTAAGGGTTTCAGCATTCAAGGAACAGAAACCTGTAAATATTCTCCAAGTAATATGAATGATTCCAGCAGAGTCCCTCACTCTACCTGACTTGTTTTGTGGATATTTGCTTTTTAAGTCAGCATTCTTGGTTGATTGTGACTCCTGCCCTCTCTTTCTGGGAGCTATCAGAGAAGAGCAGATGAAAAGACTTTCTTGCTGAAATTAGGAGATGGAATGGCTTCCCCAACCATAAAGTAGTTCTCACTCCTATCACACTTGGTTTTTTACAATTTCCTCTTCCAACTCTGCCATTTATCTTTTAAAACTTGAGAAGCACCCTGCAGCAGAGGGGGACAAATAAGGAATTAATTTGACTGTGTAGTGTGTTGAGATGACACCAATAGATGGAGAGTCAGGAGTCCTGGATTCTACTTGAACAATCTGCATGACCCTAGGTAAGTCATTCCACCTCTATGGCCCTGGTCCTAATCTGCAAAATGAGGTAATTGTCTTAGTTGATCATTAAAGTTTAATTGTGCTCTAAAATTATTTCTTTTATTATTTATAAGAAGATCTCACTTCCCTGTTTCTTTTTTTCTGTTGCTGTTTATTATGAAAAACAAAACAAATGCCCCAGGAGAAGGGTTCATGATTACCAGTAGCATCAAAGAGGACTTGCTACCTTTTTTATTCACTTGTGTTAAGGCCAGCATTTCAATAGACAAGCTAAAACTACTTTACATTGACTCATTTTCAGTAACAGATTGTTTGTTTCTTCCTATGACTTTAGGTAAGCTTGAAACTTATCCATTGTCTCTGTTTCTCCATCTGTAAAATGAGATAAAAGCTATTGATATAATAGCTTTTATAATATCAAAGCCTCAAAGACAATTCTAACTACTTTTGCATTTAACATCTCATTTAAGGTCATAAAAGGTCGTTTGACAAGTTCTACATTGGTAAAAGTTATTCAGTATAGTGGGTAGAGTAATGGTCTTGGAGTCAGGTTGATATGGGTTCAAGTTCCATCTCTGACACATTCTGACTGGATGAACTGAGCAAGTTGTTTAATCTCTGACTGCCTCCGTTTCCTTCCCTTCAAAATGAGGACAATAATAGCACCCACCTCCCAGAATTGTTGTGAAGATCAAATGAGATAATTGTAAAGTGAAGGTATGGGACCTGGCAAACAATAATGCCATATAAATGTTAGCTATTATTAGAGGAGTCATACTATGACTACTTCCAAGGTTATTAAATGTAAGCTCCTAGAGGGAAAGAACTTTTTTTCTGTCCTTATATCCCCCTGCACCTAGAATAATGGTTTTTTTAATAAACATTGGATGAATTCAATCTCTCTGAGTCCCAATTTCCTCTTCTCTTAAATTATAGTACAACTTTAGAGAACATTTTTTTGGTATAAAATTTTGTAGTACAAAAATTTCTCTAAAATTGTAATACTCAAAGGGATGCTTTAAAGTACAAGCCTCTTTTATTTATAAAAATGATATACAAATGTGAGTATTGCCATCTGGATTCTCACTGTACCCTAAAGACTACTGGGTCTTCCCATCAGTCCTAAGGTTGAATATGAACACACATACATACACATACAAGATTTTATCCATATATATATATATATATATATATATATATATATATATTTAATCTCTCCTTACTCTCCACTAATTAGTGTTATGAACTCCATATGAATATACTGTTGTAATCTTATTTTTGTATCCACAATTCTTTACATATTGTTTAACACATATTAAATGCTTAATAAATGCTTTTTATTCATTATTCATTTATTAGCATTATTTTCCATGACCCAATGTATGAGGTATACCTCGAAAAAGGAACTTCTACAAAAAAATGGAATATCACAGCTCTACAATGTTAAATGTTCTTGAAGGCAATACCAGTGGATATGTTTCTAAGACATTGCACTACAGTCATGACCCGAATGAAATCTTAGACTCTTTCCTACGGAAGAAATAGCAAGGGAAGCAGAGGACAGAGGCAAAGTCTTTGCCAAATTTTTCACAGTCAGTTTGACTTCAGCTGTACTTTTATTTAAATAAGTAGGGTATACTTATAATGAAAAACAACTTTGTTTATTTTTTGAATGTCTGTAGCTGAGAGTGGCTTCAGTCAATTCCCCCTTGTACCTGTGAACCACATTCTCCTGGTCTGCACAGTTAGCCCTCTCTGGAGCCTGAGCTCATTAAAGTTCTGACTGCCCCAGAGCAGAGGTTCCGTGGTTTCCTTTGGGTTTCCTGAAATCACCCTTACCAGGGAGGAGAGGTTGGAAATTTAGGGAGGAACAAAGATGCTTCCCAACCTACACTCTTAGCTCAAGCAAATGGGTTGCTGTCTGTGGTTTTCTTTCCTTGCATTGAGGGTAAGAGTCCTCATGTCCTCCTTCATCTTGCATGTATGGTTGGACTACCCACAGAGGACACTGAGGCACTTACCCAATGGCCTATCCTGATATTTTTTTGGCAGTAGGGAAGAGAAGCAATGATCCTACTGAGCTTTACCTGGGACTGAACCAGAACCCCAAGACTGAGCAATCTCACACTAGTGTGGGAGGTCTTGTACAAAGTCAGCCAGGAAAATTCCTATGAATCCAGGTTACCAGACAAGGTTTCCAGAGTATCAGATGCTACTTCCCTTCTTCTACCTGCTAGGGGTGGGGGAAGGGGGGGATGCAAAAAACACAGCCTAGAATGGGAAAAGAACTTGATTGTTCAGTCTGATTCAGGAGATTAAAATCATAGAATTAAAACTGTAGGAACTTTAGAGCTTCCCTAGTCCAAATTCATATATTTTACAGATGAAGAAACTGAGACCTAGAGAGAAAGGATTTGAACTTGGGTTCTTAGACTACAAAGCCAGTGGTCCTTCTATTATATTGTGTTACCTCTCTGAATATAGAGGCACTACTTTTTCATCTCTCAGGTTTGCAAGTGGTGGCTCTTTTTTCATATGTGATTAAACTCATTCTCAAATGTGCTTCAGTAAAACTTCAAGAGATCCTGCTTTACAAGGACACCTTTGTGGTATGACAGCACCACCTCATGGGCATCAGGTCTGGCAGTGCTGCTTGGTGCCAGAATAATGAATGGACCAAAAACCAGGCCCACATCATGAATTTCATGATGAAAATTTTATCAATTTGGAAGCAAAATGATGGGAGGATAGGAGAAGAAAGGAAAAAAAGACTGTCTGCAATATCCCTCTACCAGACTGAGAATTTCATATTGCACTTACAACTAAAATATATATTCTGTCAATGGTTCCATGGCTTCCTTTTGTTTTCCTGAAGTCACCCTCATTCACCTTGTAAATATTAAATTACAAGGGAACAATATATGGCAGACCTTCCTTGCTGGACATCTATCTATTCTGTATGGAAAATATAATTATTAGCTACTGGCAGGAGTTACTTAGCTAAACAAAAACCACCTAGATTTTTTGAATTAAGAACCGAAGTCAAACTAAACAACACTACTACTAGGCTTATACCTCAAGGATGCTATTGGTAAGAAGGAAGTTCTCATAGGCATCAAAATATAGCTCCACTTCTGTGATACCTAAAAAACAAAGCATTGATTGGGAATGGCTAAACAAATTGTTATATATAAATGTAATGGAATATTAGTATATATATATATATATATATATATATATATATATAGTATAGAAATGACATATATGGTGAACACAGAGAGGTTTTGTAGAAAAACCTCTATGAACTGAATACAAAGTGAAGCAAGTAGAACTAAGCAGAACCAAGAAAACAATAAAAAAATTATAAATGAACTTGCAAAATTATAAAAGAAACAAGCATGGTTCCAAAGGAAAAAAAGACATAAACCCTTACCCCAACCCTTTTTGAAGTAAGAGGTCCACAAGTGTGCATTGCACTTGTTTTCAGATTTTTGTGATGAATAATCATTTTGCTGATATTTTTCTATATCTATGTTTATCTCCTTTTGGTCTGAAAAAAATATTATTTGTTATATGGGATGACTCATTGAAGAAGGGCAAATTTTGGTCATATAAAAAAATCTCCAAAAGATATAAAAAATTTATTTAAAAAAAACAAAAGTCTATAGTATAATAATTTAGAAAATATACATAACTATCTTATGATTAAACTATATAATGAAGTCTTTGCTTAAGATGACCTTTATACTTGGGATTTACTGTTTCATGCTTGTGACAGAAGCAAAAAAACATAAGATTCATATCATACAGTGAGAACATCCATTGTGTTTCTGTTTAATCTGTTCTTCCCCAAACTAATTGTTTAATTAAGGGTTTCCTCTCTTGTTTTGTTGTTTTAATTGAAATAAATTGATTACAACCAAGTAAATTAAGGAATATTGGTTTTTTTCAAGTTTGTTTAAATTAACTTGGTCTTATATTTCATATCAGAGATGTAGGCAGCTTAAGGATACATTCAGATATTAATGGTAATAAAGTAAAGGTGGTTGTCCTTTGTTTTCCAAGAAGACCAAAATGACATCACTATATTGGAGTCAAGCTACATTGTGTCTAAACTGTGGTTGATGAGACCAATACATGTTCAGAACACTCTACCACAGATTGGACATAAACCATGCACATAAACATTTGTGTTGGATTCTCTAAATTTGTGCATCTTGCATTTCTTTTGAGCATCTCAATTCTGTTTTGCTTATAGAGCACAGCATCTTTTTTGATGAGGGCATACCCTGCTGGGTGGTCCTATGCCAGGGTCTTCCATGTCTCATAGTCTATTCCAAAGTACTTCAGAGAGACCTTCAGAGTGTCCTTATATAGCTCCTTACTACCATGTGAGGGCTTGCATTGTGTGAGTTCTCTGAGAAATAGTGTTTTAGAGAGGAATATGCTTGGCTGTCAAACAATGTGGCCAGCCCATTGGAGTTGCACTCTTTAGTAGAGTTTGAATGCTTGGAAGTTTAGTTCTAGAAAGGACCTAAGGGTTCAATATCTTATCCTGTCAGATGATCTTCAGACAATGCAAGTGGAATCAAAAGCTGGTAGACTGTCGAAGTTTCAAAAATGAGGTCAGCACAATGGATTTGCAGACCTTCAGTTTGATAGTAGTTTGATAGTCTAATACCTCTTCTCTCCAACACTTTCTTTCAGAACCTCTCAAACATTGAGCTAGCTGTAGCAATATGTGCAACAACCTCATTATCAATGTGTACATCCCTGGAAAATACATTGCCAGAGTAAGTGAACTTATTTACAGAATTCAAAACTTCTCCATTTGCTGTAATCAATGGTTTCATGTATGGATGGTGTGGTGCTGGCTGATGGAGAACTTGTATTTCAGTATTATTAGACCAAGATTAGTATAAGGAGCAGAGAATCAATTCATACTTTGTTGCATCTCAGCTTCAGAGGCTACACTGAATGCACAATCATCTGAAAACAAAAAATTTTGCATCAACACTTCCTTTACTTTAGTCTTGACCTGTAGCCTTTGCAAGGTGAATAATTTACCTTCAGTGCAATATTGCACTGAAGGCATTTGACAACATTGCTGAAAACATCAGTCTAAAAAAGCATGGGGACAAGCACGCAACCCTGCTTCACTCCATTAGCAACTGGGCAAGTGTGAGAGTATCATCCATTACCCAGAACCCAGGTAAGTATGTTATCATGAAATGGATGTACAATATTGATTTTTCTGAGCAACCAAATTTTGACATAATTTTCCATTAAACCCTCAAGACTGACAGTATCTAAGGCCTTGATCAGATTGATGTGCATTGTATCTAGACCTCTGTTTTGCTCTGGCATTTCTCCTGGAGTTGTTAGGTAGCAAATATCATATTATCCATTCCTTGGCTCTTTCTGAAGCCGCACAGGCTCTCAGATGACCACCTTCCAGTTGAAGGATCAGTCTATTAAGGACAACTACGATAAGAATCTTTGCCAGCAAAGACTAAGAGATCCCACCTGTTATTGTCATAGGACAATCTAATTCATTTACCTTTATAGAGATGGACAACAGAGGTGACCTTGAACACCTGTAGGACAACCTCCTCTTAATATATAACCCAGAAAATCTCAGTTAGCTATTGTTTGATCAATTTTGTTTTAACTTAGTCTTGGGAATAAAAGGTAAGAACAAAAAAAAACCCCAATATACATTAACTAAATATTCCTCTCCCATTTGAAGATGCCAGACTCAACAACAAACAAAACTAAGTCGTTTTATTGTTCTTTATTAGTATACCAAATTTTATCAAAACCAAATTTTAGAAAGTCATATGGTTAGTGTGCATGCATATGAGATAATATACATGAACACACTTTGAAAAAGTTAAAAGGGTGAGATATTATTATTCACTAATAACTCTATTAAAAGGATGAACAGTCAAGTTGAGACAGGGATCCCATTTCATTTGTTCAATTATCCCCATTTCATGGGCAGGGGAAACAGAAGATGAAATACTACATAAAACATGTAATTCATATTAAAGTGGGAAATGGGACTGGAGTCCTGACTTCAAAATCTCTATCACAACTACCAGTTGTTACTGCCTGCAGGGTCCTCATGTTCCAGGAAGAAGTTTTGTCCAGAGAGAATGCAGCATCCTCCTTCAAGGTCTCAGAGTATTGTGGCAACTTTCTATCTCTGAGAAAGATTGCTTTGTTGCGCATCATCAGGATTAGGGTCAACAGTTCGGTGTTTGGAGTCACAACTATTACTGATTCCCTGAGTGGAAAGAGGAGACCTTAGGCTCTTGATCCAGAAAGTGAAGGTGATTCAGTTCTCCTCTGGGTTAAAGGACTTCACAGGATAATATGGAATAACTGACTTTATTCTTCTAAAGTAGAAAAACATAAGAGTCTAGGAGGCTTTGAAACCTGCAATGTTCAGGAAGGGGTGATGTCGTACATTGGAAGCATCCTTAAGAATGAAAGCCTGTCCAATCGAGGCAGGGGTTATTCTGGGAAAAGTAAAGGAGGCAGAGTCCTAAGGAGTTTGGCTGTGGACTCCTATGAGATGTTACAGGGCAGCTGCTCATTCCCACCACTTACAAATGGTTTATTTTGTGTTTGTCTGGTTTGCTCGTGACCAGTGCTTTCACATCTGAGCTCCTTGAAGGCTGTCCTTCTGGAATCAGTTCATTTGTTTATGGATAATGTCTCCCAAACTCCTTTTAAGTTACATTCCAGCCCCCCTGCCTCACCTGGATAATAACACACCTGTTGGGGTGACTCACACGGCTTGCACCCTCCTTGGCCTGTCCCAAGTTTTTCTTCAAACAGCCGGAGTACCCATCTGCCTTTGTGCTGATACTGTCTTGTCATAAATCCTGCTGGTTCTTGCGTGCCTGCCTTCCCACCCCAACCCAGACCCCACCCCACTCTTCTTTCTTCTGCCCTGGCATCTTGTCAAGCCTCCGGAGCCTTTCACAGGCTCAGTGGGCCGTCTGGCAGGTGTTCCACCTTCATGCCGACTTGCACAACCTGTGGCTGGGGAGACATAGAGGGCGACGACCAGGCTTGGGTTGGGTCCCACCCCTTGGCTTCAAGGCTCTGTTGAAAATTTTTATTACGTGGGAATGGGATGGCTCAGGGGGTTGGGAAAAGAATAGTAAAAGGCTGCCTCAGGGGGCTTGGTGTTGGGCTTGGGAGCCTTTTGGCTCTGGCTGGGGTCCAGCCCTGCTGGGTAATGGCCGGATATTATTACCAGTCTGGGGAGCATGTGAGGAGGGTGTGAAATAAAACAGAAGGCTCCCATCCAAATCCCAATGAACAAGTGTGGTCCCCTATGGGAAAGATTCTCACACATGGCAGGCATGGCCCAGAGGTCAAGAATGAGACTGTTTTGGAGAGCAAACTGAGCAAACCATTCTCTCCCACGAAAGTGACCTTGGCTTCTACAAATGTGATGGGATTCGGGGAGAAGAGTTCTAGTATACCTTTCTATTACATTTTATAACCAAACTTTAAAAAATTGGAAGTAAAATAATTTCAAGGCAACAGCTTAAGTTCCATTAAGCAAGTAAACCATTGGAATTGCAGGTCTAGAAATGTTACCTTCTACCATGATTAGCAATAATATTCCCCTTTAATGTCCACATTTTCCTTAGCTTTTCTTTCAGAATTTTGTGAATTATCATTTTCACAAGTAGGGACTTTTAATAGGATGATCCTCCTAATTCTGAAAATTTAATTAACAAGCTCTACTTTTGAATTTTATTCCAGAAATGATTGATTTATTGATTCATACTGTAAATTCATTTGTCTAGATAGAGAGCTGAAAGGTACCTCATAGTAGTACTCAGAGGTAATCCAAAGCCCACATCATTTGTTATTGCTGTTCAATGGTTTCAGTCATATCTGACTCTTCATGACCCTATTTGAGTTTTCTTGGCAAAGACACTGGAGTGGTTTGCCCTTTCCTTCTCCAACTCATTTTACTGAGGAGGAAAGTGAGGCAAATAGGGTTAAGCGACTTACACAGGATTAAGTGGCTTACCCAGGGTCACACTGCTAAGTAAGTGTCTGAGGTCACATGTGAGGAGTCTTCTTGCACTCTATCCACTGTAATAGCTGCCCCTAATGCCCACACTTCACACTTGAGAAATCAGGGGCTCGTAGAGATTAGATGATTTGTCTTTAATCAAAAGGTGGTAAATGTTATGTATCCAGGGAGAATTTGATCTGATCCCAGAATCAATGCTTTTTCCATGTCCCATTTATACTTTGCAAGAATTAGTTTCTAATATATTCTAATATTTGCTTTTAATGAGATGGAGTAGTTTTCCTCTTATAAAGTCACCTTCTATACAAAGTCTAACTTTGCTGTCCAGGAATTTCAGTCATGTCTAACTTTTCTGGAACCCATACTGAAATGATTTGTCATTTCCTTCTCTGGCTAATTTTACAGATGAGGAAACTGACTTGCCCAAGTTCACAAAACTGAGAAATGTCTGAGTCCAAATTGAACTTTAGATGATGAGTCTCCCTGATTACAAGCCCAGTACTCTATCCACTGAACCACTTGGTCTATCCTTAAATCTCCAATTCCTTCCCTCAGGAAATATTTTACATCTATTTTGAATTCAGTTTTCTGTGTATATGTTGTATTTATCCCCCCAATAGAATGTAGGTTCTTTGAGGTCAGGGATTATTTTCTTGTTTGTAGCCTTAACATCTAGAACTGGACTTGAAACATTGAAGTTTATTAATACTTGTTAGATGAATGAATGAATGAATGAATGAGTGAGTGAGTGAGTGAGTGAGTGAGTGAATTCCTATCTGAAACTTGACCATGATGACTAAAGAACCTTAAAGATTATAGTATTGGGCATAAGTGCTGATAGACTCTGCTAGACTGAAAATATTCTAAATCTGGACCCAGCCAAACTTACTTTATTCAAAGATAATTTTAGCTAAATTCTAGTAGCTTATTACCAGAAAGTTCCTTAATGGATTTTTGGAGGGTTTTTTTTTTTAATAACTATGTCAACTCATGAAGTTAGTCTATTGAAGCACTGGATAAGCTGTGATCTTGAATTGTTGTATTGAATTATAAATGAAGAGAAAAAAGCAATAAAGGGTGGACAGGCACACAATCCAAAATAGCACCTTGAGAAGCATTTATTAAGTAGCTCCATTATGACAGGCAGAGGCATCTAGATGATGCTCTAGATAGAGCCCTGAGCCCAGAGTCAGGAAGACCAAATCCAGACTTAGACACTTGCTAGCTGTGTGACCCTGGCCAAGTCACTTAACCTCTGTTCACTTTAATCCACTGGAGAAGGAAATGGCAAACTACTCCAATATCCTGGTTAGGAAAACCCCATACAAGAGTCATGAAGAGTTAGACATAACTGAACAACAACAACTAACACTGTACCAGCATATCTCATTTGATATGCATAGACAGGTACTATTATTATTCTCATTTTGTGTTTGAGGGAAACTGAGGCAAGTGGAGGGTCACAAAGAAAGTAAATGCCTGAGGCTAGATTTGAACTTCAGTCTTCTTGACTCTAGATCCAGTGCTCTATCCACTGAACCATCTAGTTACCTTGCTAAATTTAATATATTTATGCTTCTTTTTTAAATGTGATATAACAAACATTTACAGTTTCTTATACAACCTTCTTATTTTTGGTACATGGAAATGTTTGTGTGATGACAAAGTTCATAATAAAAAAGGAATTTAAAATAAAAATGGAAGAATGGAAGAAAAGATTGGAGTCATTCTATTATTGTTGTTTAAAAGTCTGTTCACTTTAAGCAAATTCAATATATTTTAATCTAGATTTCCAAAAAGAGATCATCTCTCAAGAAGGGCCTGTCTCAGGATCTTTTCCTTCATTTTACAGATGCAATACTTTCTAGTCACACATGCAATACTATCAGTGTGGGATTGGAACACAAGTCCTGTGCTCAGAAAGTCAGTGCTCATTCTGCTATGCCATTCTGCCTCCCTGATAGATCGTTTACTTTATAAAAAGATTCTTTGTTTTACAAATAGAGTGCTATAACTTCTTAAAACAACAATTTTCATATGTATATATGGTATAATTTGCCTAACCAAAAAATGAAGATTGCATCCAACCTACCAAAAATGCATCTATGTTAAAACTCTTTGATGGAAGGCCTCTTTTCCCCCAGTTTTTGTCTTTGTATTCTCAATACCTTGTCCAATATCTTTCATACAGTGTTTAGATAAATGTTTGTTGAATTGGCTATCATGCAGAAGTAGAATGAGATTTGTTCTACTTGAATTTAGATGTCAGAAGTTGGTGTAATGAGAAGCTTCGCAGATGATCAAATTTTGACCACACAAAAAGAATCAACTTCACAATGAACAGTTGTACAAAAATACAATAAGCTGCCTTAGGAGGGAGTGGGTTCTCACTCACCAGAGATTTGAAATGCAGGCTAGATGACCACTTGTCTGGGATGATTATACAGTTATGAGGGATTAAGAGGGGATTATTACACAGTTATGGATTGGACTGGATAAACTCTGAGCGGCTTTCCAACTCTGAGATTCTGTGAATTGTTGGAATCAAGACACATTCTTATGGAAACATAGTTTAAAAAAAATGATGGTGTTTTCTCCTGTATGGTACTATTGAGAAAGAAATCTGACAACTTCAAGAGGGTTTAGAGGATAGCTATAAAAGAAGATTCAATGAACGAAACAGGTACTTCTAATGAAAAGCCAGGATGTTTGCCTGGAGCAGTAGTAGCCAAAGAAGAATTAACTTTGAATTTTTTCTTTTTTAAAAAAATTTATACTTATTCTGAACTTAAGAAATAAAACATTTCCATAACATAATAAAATAGGAGAAAACAGATTATTTGGAGATGAAATTGAAAATCTATCATATATATATATATAACTTGCTATTCCTTTTAAGTATATAATAAAGTTATCATGTGATTTAATTTTTTCCTTTCCACTTCTACCTTCTAGCCCTAAAGATGGTTACCATTAGACAAAAAATATGTAGATATATGAAACATTAATTTTCAAAGTGGCTTGTGACAAATGGGTTACTCTATAATCTCAGACAAAATCTGGATTGTTGGATTCAGTTCTGGGTGTTATAACTTAAGAAAAATATTCTCAAGCTAGAGATCAAGTCTATAAATCAGGTTATTTGATGATTGATCAAAAGAACTGAGGAAGTTTAGCCTAAGGCATTGCTTAGGGCCATCATAGCTGTCTTATGATATTTGAAGGGTTGTTATGTGAAACAGAGACTAGATTTTTTTCTGTCTATGTCTCATTACAGAAAGTAGAAATAGGGGTAATAAGGTAGAACCCTGCATAATACAAACATATTTCTAATACTAGAAATATCAAAAGATAATGTCAGCTACCTAGTGAGGTATAGATAGACCCTTTATTGAGAATCAAAGTATTTGGCTAACTTGACAAAATTTCTCATGCTATCCTTATGCAGAAGAGGAAGAGATATAGGTAAGATAGTTTCAAGACTGATTGGTTATTCCCTAATGCCCAAAGAATAGTGATTAATTGGTTGATATCAGCTTGGTGGGAAGTTTCTAATGGAGTATCACAAGCATATGCTGTACTTGGGCATATTATGTTTAAGATTTTTATCTTACAGCTTAAAAGACATAGTCAGGATATCAAAAACTTTATATTAATTAGAGCAAAAAATTAAATTAGGCAACATGAAACTTATTAGGGATAAATGTAAAGTTCCACTCAGGTTCAAGTTTCCAAGTTACAGAATAAGGATGGGGGGGGGGATACAGATAGGCAAAAAAATCCTGAGTAAAGAATGGGAATTTTAGTGGGCTATAAGCTCAACATGAATCAATGGTATGAAACAGCAGCCAGAAAAGTGAGTATAATTTTAGAATACATGGAAACATTTTATCTAGTATGAGGAAGGTGATAGTTCTTGTATCTGCCTTTAGATTATAAGCTCCTGAGGGCAGGCACAATGTTTTATTACTTTTTGTATCTGTACCACCTAGTGTAGAGACTCAATAATTAACTGTATTCTCTGAACTCATCAAACCCCTTATGAAGTACAGAATAAGGTTATCAGAATGGGGAGGGAGGTGAAGCTAGGTAGTGCAATAGATAAAGCACTGGCCCTGGAGTCAGGAGGACCTGGGTTCAAATCCCCCCCTCAGACACTTAATAGTTACCTAGTTGTGTGACCTTGGGAAAGTCACTTGACCTCATTGTCTTGAAAAAAACAAAAACAAAAAAAAATGGGCAGGCCAAAAAAGATCAATAGAAAGAAATAGGACTATTGTGGTTGGAGAAAGGAAGATTTAGGACATAACAGCTGAGAGTTAAAGCATGATAGCATTTCATGTAGAAAAAAAGGTTTTTTAACAATGAAAGTTGACTTGAGAGGACAAAGAATCTTCAACTAGAACTTTGGGCTGAGATGCTGACCATTTATCAGTAGTATAGTTGATGGGATTCTGGTTCCCATATAGATTGATTTAAATGGCCTCTTAAATCACTAATATTTTGCATTCTGTTAAGTGTTCAAATAATGACTGGAGCATTAACTGTCAAAGATGTTGTAAATGGGTCTCCTGCTTTGGGTGGGAGGTGAGACAAGAACAAGGTTTCTTCCCCTTTTATATAACATGAAGTTTGGGGAAGACTATGCATCTCTCCTCCAGATAACATTCAAACATGAATAAAAAAATAAAAAAACAAGAGATTAGAATGGAACATAAAAGTTCCTATTTCTCCCATCCAAGCTCACAGACTCCCTGAAATCTATTCATATCCCCCCCGTGGGGTTCTGTAGTCCTCAGCCTTTGGAAAGGAATAAGCATAATAAATCTGCTAAGCCCTTAAAAATATTATCATTTGATTCTCACAACAATTCGAGGTATTATTATTATTATTATCCTCATTTTGCAGTTGAGAAAACAGACAGAGGCTAAATATTTTGCCCTGGGTCAAATTAGTAATTGTCCAAGGTAACCCTTACTAACTCTAGGCCCAGCAGGCTAGCCTTTGAGCCACCTAACAGCCTTGGACTAGATTACCTGTTTCATTTATTGAATCACCTTTTGTAATTGTCCTCTAACCCTCTCTCTCTTAATAATACCACACAAAAGAGAAGGGTTTGTTTTAAGCCAACTATAAGAATATGTCTTGATTCTTACAATTCACAGAATCTCAGAGTTGGGAAAGGCCTCAAAGCTTATCCATAGAGTCCAATCCATAACCAAGTAAGCAAATCCTCTTCCACATCTCAGATAAATGATCATTCAGCTTCTATTTTTTTCATTTGTTTTAGGTTATACATGTATATGCATGTTGAATATATTTCCATAATAATTAATTTGTGAAAGAAGAATCAGATCAAAAGAGAAAAAACCCATGAGAAAAAAAATTTTTAATTTAAAAAAAGTGAAAATAGTATGTTTTGGTCTGTATTCAGACTCCATAGTTCTTTCTCCAGATGTGGATAGCATTTTCCATTACAAGTTTTTTGGAATTATCTCTGATCACTGTATTGTTGGAAAAAGCTAAGTCCATCACAGTTGATCATTACACAATGTTGCTGTTTATGTATACAATGTTCTCCAGGTTCTCTTCATTTTATTCAACAATTGCTGTAGCTTCTTTCCAGGTTTTTCTGAAATATGGCAGCTCATGAGAGTATTTAAAAACACTTCCATGATGGAATACTCAGGATAGCATTCCTTCACATTAGCTTACTATTCCTTGTTCAGTCATTGATGGGCATCCCCTCAATTTCCAATTCTTTGCTACCACAAAACGATCTATAAATATTTTATACATGTGGAACCTTTTCTCCTTTTTTTATGATCTCTTTGGGAAACAGACCTAGTAAGTTGCTGGATAAAGGGTTTGCAGAGTTTATTTGCCCATTTGGGTATAGTTCCAAATTGTCCTCCAGAATAGTTGGATCAGTTCACAACTCCACCTTCAATGCATCAGTGTCCCAGTTTTGCCACATCCCCTCTGAAGTTATATTATTTTCCTTTTGTTTCAAACATCCCTTTTCTAGTTTAAGTGGAATGTAGTAGGGAGTAAACTAGAAGTGGAGTTCCAAGACCTGGATTTGCCTCCTGACTCTTTTTTTGCTAGCTCTGTGTGACCTGGGCAAGTCACTTAATTTTTTTCAGAGATAAATATATATTTCACTAACTGCATCACAGTGTTATAAAGCAAGATTGGTGTGGCAAATAAGAATGCTATTTTTTTTCATTTGAGACAAAGAGAGGGAAGGGGAGGGGTAGAAGAGCCACAGGTACTGTCATACCAGGAGGCAGTCTGACACTTTTATCCACAGATGTCAACAAGATGGACCTGGAGAGGAAATCTGGGTTTCACCACATTGCCCCTCAGGTTGGTGGCAGATTGTAGAGGCAGTAGTTGTCAAAGGAAAAAGGCATGCTCCCGCTTTTGTCCTTGGAGGAAACCCCTAATATCAGCAATCTGGGACCAAGTCCCATTCACCTTGGATTAGTCACAACCCGAGGAAAGTACTCTATGAATGTGAGCTATAATTATTAGGATTCATTGATAGAGTATTAGACTTGGAATCACGAAGATTTGAGTTCAAATGCTGTCTTAGATATATAGTAGCTATATGATCCTGGGTTTTCTCCTCTATAAAATGGGGACAACAGGTCTGCTTAATGATCAAATGATGTCTACAAACCTGGAAACTTCAGGTAAATGGTCCATTGCTATTATTGGAATCTATTCCTTCCTGAGGAAGAAGTATGAAGGGAAAAATATGAAGGGTCTTATAGGACAGGTGTTAAGAACTTTTGCAGTAAGGATCTTGAGGAAATAGGGCATGTTTTCATGTTATCAGTAGCAGAATGTTCTCAAGGGACTTTAAGGAAAAGGTTAATTAACTTTCTTTGGGGAATTAGTTTCAGTGCAACATTTCCTGAACCTGCTAAGATGGTCCAAATGATATCATGAAGTCCCATTGCCTCAGGATCCCCAAAATTTACTCTTAGCATGACAGGATTTTCACTACCTTAGCTATTCATTGAACACCTTCCTCTAGTAGAAAAGAAAAAAGGAAAAAACCTCAGATCTTTGATCATTAGTGATAGTCAAACAAGCAAAGATACCATTGTGAGACCTGGACTTATTCTCAGTTATAACTTTTATTTGCTATGTGATCTCAAGAAGGTTGCGTAAATTCTCTATGTCTCAGTTTCTTCATCAATAAAATGGATATAATAATACCTGCCTCATGGTTGGTTGTGAAGATTAATGGGTTAATGCTTGCCTAGTGCTTTGAGCTCCTTGGATGAAAGGTATTATATAAATACTGGCTATTATTATTATTATTGTTAATAAGATTTAATAACAATATCTATTCTTAGGATAGTGTCCCAACTGAACAAAAGCTGGCTATACACTACAGAGAAGCTTTAAGTAAGATGTTTTACATAAGTATTTAGGAAAACAGCCTAGAATTATCATGAAAGCTTAGTATTAAATTGTGGCTTTTTTTAAAATTTTGATATTGTGGAACTGGGCATTTGAGTTTTAAAACTAGGGTGACTAACAAGGCAGTTTTCTTAATCTTACAAATAACTATTTATTCCTACTTTTCTATTACTTATTGTTGAAGGTTCAATTTTTTTACCCAATGGGTTTTCTCTATAAGAAATGTTATTGTTGGTGGGTCATTCTGTTGTGACCCCATTTGGGGTTTTTATGGTAAAGTGGTTTGCCATTTCCTTCTCCAATTCATTTTATGGATGAGGAAACTGAGGCAAACAGGGTTAAGTGACTTACTCAGGGTCACACAGCTAGTGTCTAAGATGAGATTTGAACTCAGGAAGATGAGTCTTGGAGCCCTATCCTCTTTGCCATCTAGATGCCCTTATGAGGAATGCTCCCTTATCAATGCTCTTCATTATTTTCCTTGCTCCAAAGAACATTAAAACTGATTTTATAATTTCATCCACATTAAAAAATCTGAGTGCATTAAATAATTAAGGACCCGGAAAAAAAGAAAGTAGAGTCAAATGTTGGGGGTGGGTGTTTTATCTTCCAGTGCTTCTAGATCCTACTAGGATTTCCAACATCCCTTCTCCAATATTTCCAAAAGGACTGGAAAGTGGGGGGAAGGGGGAGGAGCAGACCCCCCCTCCCTATTTTTTGCTATCATTCTTATTAGAAGATAAATAAGGAAACAGTTGAAGAGGGAAAGAACAAAAAAATTAGTAGACTAAAGAACTGCTTCTCTCACGTACTCGTGAGATGACTTTGTATTTACTATTATGTGTGTTCATATTGTTTCCTTCATGTAAAATGTAAGTATGTTGAGGAGGCAACCATTCCCTTTTCCCCCACTTTATCCAATTCTTTCTGACTCCATTTGAAGCTTTCCTGGCAAAGATACTGAAGTGGTTTGCCATTTCCTTCTCCATCTCATTTTACACATGAGAAAACTGAGGATGAAGCGACTTACTCAGGGTCACATAACTAATAAGTGTGTGAGGTCAGATTTGAACTCATGAAGATGAGCCTTCTTGACTCCAGGTCCAGCTACTACAGTAACTAGTTGATCAGTAGTGTATTTTGTAGGTGATGAATAAATGCTTGTTAAATTCAATTTAACAAGGATGAGACATAGAAGAACTAGATAAAGCAAAAAAGCATTTAATAAAGTCTTCCTTAAAAACACTATGCTAAATTCTAGGGATTATATAAATGGGAAAAAAACAGCTCCTGACCTCAAGAAATCAACATATTAATTGGCCAGACAAGAAGTAAATAAGAAATATATAAAATATATATAGAGAAAATGAAAAGTAATCTCAAAGGGGCAGGCATTAGCTGCCTAAGGAGTATGTGGGGGCTGAAATAGAACTGGCCCTTTGTTCTGTGCACTAGAATGAAAAGCTCCTTGCAAAAGGTGGAATCTGAGTCTTGAAGAAAGTCAAATTAAGAAGCACAAATTAAGTACCTGCTGTATAGGATGGAAGTAGTGATGTGGGTCCTGGAGGAGTGCTTAAATTTTCCAGCCCTGAAAAGCCAGGTTCCTGAAGATTTGGTTTCATTAAATGATGCCTCTCCTACCTGTAGTCCTCTGGCTTATTCTGAAGCATTGTGATGCTGAGAAGCCTTGGATCTATGACTCCACAGTTGTCATGGAGACCCATCCTTTTAAATATGTAACTCTCATGACTCCCTCTAAACAATAGATGAACTCTCCCCTCCATCCTTGTATGTGTGTATGTATTATGCATATGTATATCAAATCATGATGCTTTTTTAAGTATTTTAGTTGAGCATTTGTTCATTTTTTGGTTTGTCTCTAATATTTATCCCTGTTGACAGGATGAATGGGGAAGGTAGTGTCTGAGTCCTGTGATATCTCTCTCTTTAGTATTCATAAGTGACTATGGCATAGGATAAACCGTCTTTTTAAAAGAATAGGTAGGACTGAATTTAAATGGATGCTGCCATTCTTGAAGGGAAAGAAAGTAGAGAAGGACAACACGGTCTGAAGAATGTGTTTGGTAGCTGGGATGGAGCTGTCCCTTAGCCATTGTCCTAGAGGAGGGGGCTTCAATGTATGTTAATAGTAGTTGAGGAACCATGGTCATTTCCCAAAATGTGACTCCTTGACTTATCTCTCACCCAGCAAGAGCAGTTGGTAAAAGGCTGAGGGAAGAGGAACAACTTGCCTCTATTTGTTCCAGGCTTCTAGACCTTAGCTTTTTCTGCACAAAATAAAGGGATTATTCTTGATGTCCCCTGAAGTTTCTTTTAGCTCTAAATCTATGATCCTCTTTTTTTTTGGGGGGGGGGTGATACCACATCTTGGGTGCTGTCTAAAATTACATTATATTGTATATCTAAAAATTTGTATTGTATTAATACAGAGGCTGGCCTAATTAACCCTTTTCATAATGTTCAAATAGGGTTTGAAGGTTCTCTGGGATTTCACCATAATTTCTAGATCAAATGGCACAACCTAAATCCAAGCCTTTAAAAGTCAGTGGGGCATATTCTGAAGGTAGAGATGTACAGACTTAAAGAGACTGAGATGGTTAAGCAGAAGAGTCTTAAGAAGTGTTAGGCAGAACTGGTGGTTTTGAGCAGAAGGAGAAGAGACCCTAGGATATTAAAATCAAAAGGCAACCTATAAATTTCAGTTACATACAAAAGGGCCTTTTTTGTCAGGAAAACCATGGAAATGGCTGGGCCAAGGCCTTCAGAGCAGGAGATGAAGCTGACCAGACACCTAAATGAACAGATCTGTCCTGTTCTCCCTCTTAGCTGCTCAAGGCCAAGACCTTAGACCAAGTTATCTGACTAGCATAGAACAAATCTAGGTTAAAAAAAAATGGAGAGAACTGAGTTTGTGACTTCAAATTGTACTTGAAATCCTTGCAGGAGTTCTTAACTTGGGGATCTGTGAACTTGTATGGATGTGTTTTTTTTTAAGTACTTTGCTTATTATTACTATTTCAATAGCATTGCTTTTCTTTGTAAACTTCGGCATTTTATCTTATGCATTTTAAATTTATATTCTAAGAAGGGGTTCATAGACTCCACACACACACACACACACACACACACACACACACACACACACTTAAAAAAACAAATCCCTGTGTAGAGCATCCTTTAAACTCTCTTTACATTTGTCTTGTATGAATACAGCTTTTTAAACAAACATTTATTACTTTTCACATTCATATGGTGCTTAATACAGTCAATCAATAAGCATTTATTAAATGACTCCTGCATACAGACTACATAATCTGAGGATACAAATACAGAAACACAACTCCAAAATGAAACAACCCTTCTTTGTAAGAAACTTATATTCTAATAGGGGAAACAGGTACACACAAAGGTACATACATCAAGAGACAAAATACAAATGACAAAGCACCCACACATTAGAAATACAAATGACAGCACCTTAGAAAATATAGTACGCAGTAGTTTCCATACAAAAACAAGAGCAACAACATATTTGAAGTTATTGATAATTAATAAGCCAGATAGCAATTAATGTGTACAGAGAGGGGGCGCTTACTGTTCTCCAAAGCCATAGCTCATTTAAAATATCCTGTAATTTATGAGCAATTTTTAATACTTTGGTGACCATAAACCTCAGTGTTTTATTGCTGCTGCTTAGCATACCTTTGATGTGTTGCCTGGCACTACACAATCCAAAACAAATTACTTTCAGGAAGCTGGATATTATATAAATGCAGGGAAGCAATAAATAACACACAAGAGGAATATTTTCTGTGGGTTCTGACACGCCACAATCTCTCTCTCCGTGGCTGGGGCTTTTCAGGCAGCAGCTCAGACCTGAGGGGTTGTTTTCACCTGGGAGTGCCCAAGCACACACGCAATGACTGCCAGGCAATTTGGAAGTCCTGAAGCCTCAGCTGCCACTAATCCCATTTTTGTTTTGTTTTTTGGTTTGGTTGGCTTTTTCCCTTTCTCAGACCTGTGGCAGAGGCAGATGTGGACCAACTGAAGAGACTCTGGCCAGGCCTGGACTTCTTTCTCCATAATGGGCTGCAGATGTTCAAGAAACAAAAACGCTCATTCATTTTTCTTGAAATACTTTCCCCTTTCTGGCTTTTAGATGGGCAGGAGGACAAAAGAGAAAGGTGGGCCAGGGAGCAATTGTAGGTGAGGAGGACTTAGAAGCCAAGCCTGAATAGGGGCTTGTGGTCTGTTGGAAAGGGTTCAGATCCTGCCTCTGTTGTGAATGACCTCAAACAAGTCCCTTATTCTCCTGGTGCCTCAGTTTCCTCCTCAAGAAACTGAGGGAATTGAACTAGATGGTATCTTTCAGAGGTGAATTTTTAACTTGGTTCTGAAAGATAATGACAGGACAGAGAGGTGAGAGCTGCTAAACTCCATTGGAATAGAGATCCTGATCATTTTTGGAGGGTTTATTTGACCCCAGGTTAAAGTAAATAGGCTTTTTAAAAAAGTGAACTGAACATCTCATTGTTTTGTAAGGAGGCAAGAAATTGGATTAAAAGGTCAGGTGATTCACTGGTTTGAACTGAGTAAATTCCTCAAGTTAAATCCAACCAAAAATAAGGAGACTGTCTTTGTTTCCATTTGAGAGATTCAAATGAAATGTTTTAGAGCAACTTGCTTGTTTAGTACGAACCCATTTCTCTTATCTTCACTTTACAGGGATGGAAACTGAGGTTCAGAGTTATGAAGGCGATGAGAAGTCTGTCTGAGAAAGGTTTTGTCCTTTTAATATCCCAACCTCCCTCAGTATGTTAGTGCTTAAAGAATATTCCTTCCTGCATTTAACTTTGGATTGAAGAGCCACAGATGCCTAAACTTAGGGGAACATGTAGTATCTCTTTCCTCCTGCCCCCTAAAATTGAGACCCTGGGCAACCCTGGGGGGCAGGGGGCGATGGACTGACGCACTGCCTATTTCAGGACTTTGTGGCCATTTGTAAGAGAGATATATCACCATCTTCCTGAGGTCATCGCCCCAGCCCCAAACACTTGGGACTCAGACCATCACTTCCAGCCAGTGGTAATAGAACAAGGAGGCTAGGCTGGTTAGCAGCGTCCACCCTCTAGAGAGCAGACTTCCTGGGCGAGCACTGGTTGAAATTCAAATCAGGATCTTGTGGTCCAGGCACAGCAGTCCAAGCTCCTTTGGAACTGATGTGTAGAGCAGCTTTTCATTTGACTAGAGCATCAGGGTCCTAAAAGGGGCAGTGGGAATAACACCCAGAACAAGGTTGATGAAACTTTTGCATTATATTTCTGTTCCGCTTTTCCCAATATTGCTTGAGATTCATTTTATATTTATATACACATGTAACTTAATAATGACATCTCTAATTTAAATTGTGCTCCAATGATTACAAACCACTTTAAATATGTTACTTCATTTGATCTTAGCAACAGCCCTGTGAAGGATTATTATCCTTATTTTTATAGATGAGGAGACTGAGGCTGAGAGGAGGAGTGACTTACCCAGCATCACATAGTAGCAAGTATGGATTTGAACTCATGTCTTCCTGACTCCAAGTCCAGTGTGTGTATATATATAAAAAATACATGTATGAAAGTTAACTGAGGCAGAGATGAATTAGTTTGTGTCTTCATATCTCTAGAGCCTCATAGTGGGTGCTCAATAATATTTGATTGATTGGTGGTATATCTTTCAAACTAGGGGTCTCTCCTTGCCAAGAATGGAGGGCACTGATATACTCCCTGCATTTTCTGACTCCCCTGCACTCTCAGACTTATTAAGGAGAACCATTTGCCCCCAAAGTGTCCTCAGGGTCATGCAGACCTCAATAGCATACATTTGGGATGCAGCAGTAACTTATGGGTGAGGTTAGGAAGAACATGACAGGGCTCGCTCCCCAACTCTCCTGCATCTGGCACTGATAAGGTAGGATGACTCAAATGCTGTCTCCACTCTCCAATTTCCTTTTCCCTCACTTAACAAGGATCTCGCCTTCCATACATGTCCATATGCCTTATCCTGAAAGGAGGCTCAGTAGCCAAATGAGACTCAGAACACAAAAGCCAGAGGTTCACACCATCTCTTCTAGTCACCAGCTGTGATGGAAAACCAGGAAAAAACTGTATTCTGATGGCAATGGTTGCATAAGGAAATGCTACAAGGGGTGGGTTGCACATGTCTCCCATAAAAAAGGGAGAATTTGTCTTTAACAAGGAGTTCTTAAAGATGTTTGGTAATCACATCAATACTGTTGCCAGTTACTCTTTCACTTGGTTGCTCTTCAGGGACAAGGAATGCATCCCACATTCCCCCAGACAGTTAAAATGCAGTGTGATTGGAAGGAGAACTAATTTACATTAATTGTCCTCTTATCTAGAAGCCATATTTCACAAGGGAAATAAAAAATCAAAGTTTAACTCTATTTACACAATAGCAGTGATGCCAAGTGAATGAAGAACAGCATTTAACCAGGCTTTATAAATAAAGGAGCAACAATATCTACATGAAACAGATAAATGAAAATAAATTAACCAAGATGCAAACTTTGCCCTTCAAATGACTTGGTTGGGTTTGGAAATGATGAAAGACCTCACTTTAAGAAAATCTGGTCCATGAACATCAAAACTTGTACAGCAATGAAATTGGAAGTTTGTCCTCTACAAAGGAATCTTTTTATTGGTGTTGTTTATTTAAGATTAGTTGAAGAATTCCTTTAGGATATGATTTGTTTCACAGCATGCAAAGAACATGAGTCAGACCTATCTCATACTCCATATATACCCATCTTCATGGTACATTTAAAATTTAATTCAATTTCCTCAAACTCAACACATCCTCTTCCTTCCTTCTTTCTCTTCTCTCCCACCTCTTTTTTCTTTTCTTCCTTCTGTAGTCCATGAAGAGGCAGAGTCAAGATGTCTCTAAACATCTTTAAATAATATTTCAAAACAAATTCTGGACAGCAGAACCTACAAAAGGATGGGGTGAAATAATTTTTCACCCAAAGACAACTTAGAAGATTGGCAGAGAAGATCTATCGAACTTGGTTGAGAGAAGTGTACAGTCTAGCAAAGGCAGCACCAGAACAGACAAAGCCAAAAGAAAGAAAAAAAATTGAAGACAATATGAAATATCTCACTGGGAAAAAACAAATGACCTGGAAAGTAGATCTGAGAGAGATTTAAGAATTTTTGAATTACTTGAAAGCCATAATCAAAAAGAGTCTAAACATCATCTACTAAAAAATTATCAAGAAAAACTGCCTTGATATTCTAGAACAAGAACTAGAAACAGAAATTAAACCAATCACCTCCTGAAAAAGATCTTAAAATGAAAACTCCCAGGAATATTATAGCCAAATTCCAGAACTCTAAGAGCAAGAAGAAAATATTGCAAGAAATCAAAAAAAGAAATAATTCAATTATCATGGAGCCACAGTCAGTATAACACAAGATTTAACTATTTCTATATTAAAGGATTAGAGGGCTCAGATTAAGATATTCCTGAGGGTAAAAGAGCTAGCATTACATCCAAGAATCACTTACCCAAGCAAATCTGAATTTAATCTTTCAGGGAAGACCGAGGTGGATATTCATGGACTAGAGGACTTTCAAGTATTTCTGATGAAATAAATAGTTGATTAAAAAATCTAAAGAAGTATTAAAAGGTAAAAAGAAAAGAAAACCACAAGGGACTTAATAAGGTTAAGCTGTTTAAACCCTACATGTTTACATTCTGATAACTCATAAGAACTTTCTCATTAGTTAGGAGGACGTATATAGACAAAGGTCATAAGTGTGAGTTGATAGGAAGGAATGATACCTAAAAGAATTAAACAGGGTGAGAAAGAAAAATACACGGGAAAAATTAAAAGGAGAAAGAGAAATGGAGTGGAAGAAGGGGGAAAGGAGATTATTATAACATAAAAGAGGCAAGAAAAAGCTTTTACAGTGGAAGGGAAGATGGAGGAAATAGCAGGGAGGACCATAAACATTATTTTTATCAGGGACTCAAAGAAGAAATATTATACACACTCAGGTGGATTTAGCCTATAAGAAAATATATGTTTTACTCTATAGGAAAGTAGGAGGGGAAAGGGGTAAGAGAAGGGGGAGAGAGTGATTGAAAGGAGGATGGATTGGTCAAGGTAATAGTCAGAAAACACTTTTGAGGAGGGATGGAGGAAAGGAGAGAAAGGAAATAGAATAAACAGGGGAAATAGAATGGAGAGACTTACAGTTAGCAATCATAACTGTGAAAAATTTTTGAAGCAAATTTCTCTGACAAAGGTCAGATATATTTCTCAGATATATAGATAACAAATTCATAAAAATAAAGGGCATTCCCCAACCAAAAAATGATTAAATGATAGGAACAGTTAGTTTTCACATGAAATAATCAAAGTTATCTTTATCCATAAAATGTTTTAAATCATGAATGACTGAGAAATTCAAATTAAAAAATTCTGAGGCTATCTCATACCTGTTAGAGTGGCTACTAGGATAGAAAAGGAAAATATTGGAAGGGATGTGGGAAACTTTAGACACTAACACTTTTAGAACTTAGTGATCAATTTGGAAATCTCCCCAAATGGTCATATGTTTGGTCTGTATCCCAAAAAACATAAAAAAAGAACCAACAAGGAAAGGAACAATATGTACAAAAGTATTTAAAGAAGATCTTTTAGAGGTGGCAAAGAACTGGAAATTTAGGAAACATCCATCAATTGTCAAATGGCAAGTTTTAGTTTATGATTAAGATGGAATGCTATTTAACTATCAGTAATGATGAACAAAAAAACCTGGAAAGACTTATATGAACTGATGCAAAGTGAAATGGGTAGAACCAGAACACTGCACACAGTAATAACAATGTTGTAAGGTATCAATTGTTCATAACTTATTTATTCTCAGCAATACAATGATCCAAGACAACTTTGAAGAACTTATGATGAAAGATGCTATCCATCTCCAGAGAAAGAACTTATGGAGTCTGAATACAAATTTAAGCATACTTTTTAATTTTTATTTTCTTGGGAGTTTTTTGTTCTGTTTTCTTTTTACAACATGAGGAATATTGAAATGACTGCACATTTATAATCTGTATCAAAAGGTTAGCCTTCTCAATGAAGATGTTGGGGAGGGAAAGAGAATTTAGAGCTCAAAATTTTAAAAACAAATTAAAAATTGTTTTTACATGTAATTGGGGGAAAATACTAAATTAAAATTTTTAAAAGGAAAAAAGAGATGTCATAGTGGAATCCTGGTAAGTTATCTGACTCTCTGGTCATATCCATGTGTCTGATGCATCATGCAAATTCTTCCATCACTGGCACTCCATAGAATTGCATCATTTGAGCTAATGATGAATATTCATTCTACAATTGTGTGGACTACCTGGCTTAGACCTCAATGACCCATTTTACAATGTCGTTGGAAACTTGAATTGGTTCTGATCCAAACTGAAATGTTATCCTGGACTAGAACCAAAGCCTTTTGAATTTTCCAAGATACACCATTTTTGAATACTGGTATGATGTGATGGATATTCCATTTATCTTCTCTCTCTCTCTCTCTCTCTCTCTCTCTCTCTCTCTCTCTCTCTCTCTCTCTCTCTCTTTCCCCTCCAATATAATATTTTGGTATGGAAATTGATATACTAAGATACTACCACAGACGCCTCTGACCCTGATCCAAACCCACGGGTCTGAACATTGGACTGGAGACCTAACAAGAAGTTTTCTTGGAAGATTTTGAGGGCTTCCAGTTTCCAGTCAGCCTGGAAATAGTATCAGGAAAAAACTTTTGTGTGATGTGGAGGCTTCTACTGCCAGTCCTTGGCTCTCCCTTCCCACAGGGCTGAGGCCCACAAAAGTTGCTTTCATAAAAGTTAACTAAACAAATTGGAGTTTCAGAAATTGGGGTAAAGGTTTGGACTCCTCCTTGTTCATTTGAAAAGATTTCTTCCCCCCCTCCAACTAATCCTACATTTACCCACTAACTGCAAGCAGTTCATGCCAGGGTCTGTTGATGTGAAGCAGCTGGGGGCAAGGGGAACTTGGTGAGCAATACCAGCTTAGGCTCCAGGCTCTGAACAATCTGTTTTCTAGACTGTGCTGGGGATAATAGCTAGGAGGTAATTCCATTTCAATTTTTTGGAAGTTCTTATGTCACTTTATTAACTCCTCTTCTCCATGTACTCCATTTGTAAGGTTAGATTTTTAGACAAAAGAATCAGTGTGAGAGAGCCTGGTGCTTCAGATCCTGATACAAGGCATCAGGGTGTCAAAATGAGGTTGGGAGAGGGGAACAATCTCCAACTACAAGTCTGTCAATCCACAAACATTTGTTAAGAGCCTGCTCTACATCAGATATGGTGCTAAGCACTGAGGATACGAAAAAAAAAAGACAAAAGGCAGTTCTTGTTCTCAAGGAACTCATGTTTTAGAGTTTGCGACCCTGTTTGGGGGTTTCTTGGAAAAGATATTGCAGTGGTTTACCTTTTCCAGATCATTTTATGATTTTGGAAACTCAGGCAAACAGGGTTAAATGACTTGCCCAGGGTAACACAGCTGGTAAGTATCCAAGACTAGATTTGAATTTATGAAGATAATTCTTCCTAACTCCAAGACTGGCACTCTATTCACTATACCACTTAGCTGCCCAATAAGAGACAGACACAGAGAAAGGCAGAGACATGGAGAGATGGAGAGAGAATGGGAGGAAGGAAGGAAGGAAGGAAGGAAGGAAGGAAGGAAGGAAGGAAGGAAGGAAGGAAGGAAGGAAGGATGGATGGAGGGAGGGAGGGAGGAAGGGAAGAAAGGAGGGAAGGAAGGGAGGAAGGGACAGGGAGGGAGGAAGGAAAGGAGGGAGGGAGGGAGGAAGGAAGGAAGGAAGGGAGGGAGGAATGAAGAAAGTAAGGAAGGAGGGAAGGAAGGAAGGAGAGAAGAAAGGAAGGAAAGAAGGAGGAAAGGAAGGGAGAAAGGGTGAAGGAAGGGAGGGAAGGAGGAAGGAAAGAAGGAAGGAAGGAAGGAAGGAAGGAAGGAAGGAAGGAAGGAAGGAAGGAAGGAAGGAAGGAAGGAAGGAAGGAAGGAAGGAAGGAAGGAAGGGGAGGGAGGGAGGATGCAAGCAACTAAATAGAAACAAGTTATAAACTGGATAAATTGGAGACAATCAATAGAAGAAAGGGATTGTAAAATGTTTTTTGAAGGAGGTGAGATTTTAGTTGGAACTTGAAGGAAGCCAGGAGAAGCCAGGAGGTAGAGATGAGGGGTGGGAGAATAACAAGCATGGGCAGAAAGCCAGTGAAAATGCCCCGACTTCCTTCAAATTTCATCTAAAACTTCCCATTCTACAAGCATTTCCTGTCCCTCATAATGCTACCTGCAGTCTTTCCTCTGACACTATCCTCCCAAATTTTTGACTGTCCCACCCCACTTTACAAATAAGGAAACTGTCTTCTCTCTCCCAGTTTTCCACCCTCCCATTTTATTTCACAGATGAGGAAAGCATTTTCCTGCTCTCTCTGACACTATACTACATCTAAATTTTCCAAACCAATCTTTACAGATGAGGGAACTGAGTCATAGAAAAACTTGCTTTAAGGACACAAAGAAGCAGAATTTAATCTGAGATTCATGTCTAACTCTTCATGACCCCATGGACCCTACTGTCCATGGGGATTTTCTTGATATAGATACTGGAGTGGTTTTCCATTTCTTTCTCTAGTAAATTAAGGCAGAAATTAAGTGACTTGCCCAGGTTCATATGGCTAGTAAGTGTCTGGGGTCAAATTTGAACTCAGGTCTCTCTGTCTCCAGAGCCATTGTTCTATCCCCTGTGCCACCTGACTGCCTCAATCTCAGATTCTCTTGAATACAAATCTAGTAGTCCTCTCCCCACTGGAGAAGATGACTTCTCTTCCACTTGCTAGCCATGGAAGTTGCTTGTGAGTCTTCCATTCTCTGAATCTCAAGATTCAGTTTCTCTGAAATGTAAATCATACTTGTATGACCTTAAATACTTTGAAACCTTTGTAAAACACCATTAAAAGGTTCAACATTATTAGCAGACAATATGGTACAGTGCAAAGAGCATGGACCCTGGAGTCAGATGTCATGAGTTCAATCTTCTACCTCTCACTCAACTTTTAAGACTTTGCATGAACCATCTAACACCACTGATCTCAGTTATCTCATCTGTAAAAGGAGGAGGTTTGGGGTGGTTAGGTGGTGCAATGGATAGAGCAACAGTCCTAGATTCAGGAGGACCTGAGTTCAAATCCTACCTCAGACACTTAATAACTACCTAGCTATGTGACCTTGGGCAAGTCACTTAAACCCATTTGCCTTACAAAAAACACCAAAAAAAAAAAAAGCAAAAAGAAAAGCAATAAAAAACTTACTTTAAAGAAAAGGAGATTTAACTAGATGCCTTGAGGGCTGCTAGGTGGTGCAGTGGATAAAGCATCAGCCCTGGAGTCAGGAGTACGAGTTCAAGTTCAGCCTCAGACAATAATTACCTAGCTGTGTGGCCTTGGGCAAGCCACTTAGCTTCATTTGCCTTGCAAAAACCTAAAAAAAAAATAATTACTAGATGCCTGCCCTCTGCAGTCCTTCACTTTGATCCTAAATGTTTGCAACATATCCTAGCTAGCCCAAACTAGCTAAATTCAGTCAATGCAATGATATTTCTATGAGGACTTACTTTGTGTGTATTGGATACAAAGATAAAATTAAATGTTTTCCAGGAGCTTAGATTCTATTGAGGAGACTTTTTACTCATTACCAGAGGCTTAAGGGTGACTCAGGACCTTAAATCAAGAAAATCTGAGTTTGAAACCAGTCTTAGACTCTCATTAACTATATGATGCTGGGCAAGTCACTTAACCACTATCTCCTTCAGTTTCCTCATCTACAAAATGGGCATAATAGCAATACCTATCTCTTGGGATTCTTGTGAGGACAGTTGTATGACTGGTCAAGTTACTTAACCTCTATCTGCTTTGGTTTCCTCATCTGTTAAATGAAGACAATAATAGCACTTATCTCTTAGTAATGTTACTAAGATAAAATGAGATAATATTTGTATAACTGCTTTTGGATGGCCCTAAATGATAACTTAAGAGTAATCACCTTGCTTTGGAGCAATATACAAGGCTTCAAAAGATGACTGCAAAAGCATTATGGCTATTAGTTATTAGATTTTTTCAAATCCATTCACATAGAAAGACTATCTGCCAAAGTTTGGATTGGGGTCACAATCTACATAGGTGGAGAGAAGCCCTACACATATGATGCATGGATATTTGAAGAGGAAAAGTTATTATTTTTATTGCTTCAACTGTACTCAAGTTTGGGCTTCAGTTTAGCTACATCAGGGCTTGGCAAGCTAGAAAAAGCTAACAGATTTTAAAAAGTAAAGCATATGAGGAAGGATAGACTCACCACATTATAGATCAGAGATTGTGGTAGAACTGCCATCTCCAAGTTCCAGGGGAGCTAAAAAACTGTCTAGTTGAACCCTTTCATTTAACAGATAAGGAAACTGAGACTCAAATAATAACAGTATACAGTATTTTAAGGTTTTCAAAGTATTTTACATGTATGTTATGGAAGAAAGTGACATGTTTGGGTCCACTCTGGTAGAAAATAGCAGAGTCAGGATTCAAGCTCCTTGGACTCCAAATTTAATATGGTTTGCTTTACCTTCCAATCTGGTAGGTTTCTATGATTGGTCTATGATGCACCTATTCAGGTAGGTACATTATCTTCTACATACTGAATCATCTAGTACTGAAAGAGACTTCAACTCTTTATATTAGCTAGTCCCCTCATTTTACAGATGAAGAAATAAACCCATTGAGGTTTCAAGGTCAGAGAGAGAATAGCTATTTGTAAAGTGCTTAGCACAGTGTAATAATTTTTTAAACATTTAATAAATTCCTCCTTCCTTCTCTCCTTTCCTTTCCTTTTCAATGAATCATACACTTTTCCAGTTTACTTAGTCTAGAGTCTAGATTTTTATTCTAAACTATAATTCCTCAAGAGAAGGTTCAACAGTTTTTCTCTTTGTTAGTACTCTAATACTGAGATACTTCAGGGAGTCTAAGGTTCAGAAGTCAAATTCCTGGAGATACTTCATAGATATGCTCCTAATATTTGAATTAGGTATTCCAGAAATTCTAGAGTACTTCCACAATAATAATAGTATCCATCCCTATCTTCCTATCTGTCCCTGTAGTTATTCAGAGATTCTTTCAGTTAGTCAAAGTTGAAGAGCTGACCAGAGTGGTCCACTACTCTTCTTGAAATGTTGGAGAAATCAAGGAACAACATCACCTCCTGTGGAGAACTTTGAAGGCATTAAACAAGGGCAGGAGTCCTAGATAGATAGATAGATAGATAGATAGATAGATAGATAGATAGACAGATAGAGATAGAAAGAACTTTTAGATAGATATTCATATGTATAACTAGTTGTATCATATAAATAGAGATTATAGATAAATATAGAAATTGGTTGATAATTGATTGACTTTGTAATATGTACCAGAATAATTGGTATCTACTACAGTAGAGACCAATATATTTGGTTGGCTTTGTAATCCTTTTTTTTTTTTAGGTTTTTGTGAGGCAAATGGGGTTAAATGGCTTGCCCAAGGCCACACAGCTAGGTAATTATTAAGTGTCTGAGACCAGATTTGAACCCAGGTACTCCTGACTCCAGGGCCAGTGTTTTATCCACTACGCCACCTAGCTGCCCCTGGCTTTGTAATTCTTTTATGCATTTAAAAACATCATTCTAAGTAGGTGACCATTACTTGGCTATCAAAATATGTCCATGACACACTCAAAAATTAAAGAATCCTTATGAAAAACTAGGGAATTCCTTCTATTGATGGCATTCCTAAAGTAATGACTTCTATTTGAGAAATTTTACTTTTTATTCACATAGTTTTTTTAAGCATAGTTGCTTAATAAAAGTGTTAGAATTTAGAGTCAAAGCTAAACAGCTAGATAAAGCATTTATTAATCATTGTGTTTACTGCTAGGGATGCCAGTACAAACAAGCAAAATAGTCTTTGCTTCCAAAGTGCTTCCCTTCTAATGAGAGAAGAAAACACATAAAGGAGAACAGGACAATGTGTAGTGCCACCAAAACCACCTAGCATAGAACTGGCTAAGGTTCTGGGAGTCTAAGGTTCAGGAATCTAATTACTGGAAGAAGACAAAATGTCACCTCTCAGAGCCAAGTGACTCCATGTTGGAGTTCAAGGTTGTGAGGGGGGCAGAGAGGATGAGGATGAGTGGTCCATTGTGAGCAAGCTGTCATCCTCTATAGCAAACTCTGGAGAACATGTAGTCCAGCCTCATGCAGGCTGGGTAGGCAGGGATGAATTTAAGTCTACTTGTTGGATGGAATTCTGGAATCAATGAGATCACAAATCCATTCCTGTAATTTATAGTTTATGTTCCTATGGTCTTTCAGCATATTACTTTGGAAATAATGCTGGATCAGCAGAGGACAAAGTTTCAAATCCCAACTCTGATACTTATTATATACAAGAAATCCCCCAAAGTCTCCATGTGGTTTTTTAAGCTTACAACTGCATGGAGACTTTGGGGACACACCATAGCTGAAGATGGAAAATTCATATCACTTCTCTTGACCTTAGTTTGGTCACCTTCACACTAAAGTAAATAAATTTGAAGTTTAACTCTTAGGTATCAACACTAAATCTTTGATCCCACGGAAAAACCCCTGGAAGATTGGTAGTGCAAGTCCAAGCTAACTTTTACTTTGGGAAGCTATGGATAAGACAGAATGATTAGAGTATGGTGTACACAAGTTCATATATCCAAAATAAGACACAGTCAGGACTGGAATCCAGATCTCATGTGACCAACTCCTATAGGTATTTAAAAAAGATTCAGGGGCAGCTAGGTGGCGCAGTGGATAAAACACTGGCCTTGGAGTCAGGAGTACCTGGGTTCAAATCCAATCTCAGACACTTAATAATTACCTAGCTGTGTGGCCTTGGGCAAGCCACTTAGCCCCATTTGCCTTGGGAAAAAGCTAAAAAGAAAGATTCATTGAATTGAATGCTCATTCATTATCTTAACTAGAAGACATATAGATTGGGTGAATACTTTTTGGACAAATGACAGAGTAAAGACACAAATGTGTGAGAATGCCCACAAGGAGAAAAGTTCAAAGTTGTTTTCTCCTCTCTCAAAGTTGGCCTTGCATGCCCCCAAGAGTACCATTACTTTTCCATGAAATTAGACCAATGAAAGGAGTTTTCAGGGTTAGGACAATTAGAAATTTGGGTCCTGATAATATAATGAATGAAAACTTCGGTATGGGATAATGCTATTGAAGACTTCTCTTTCCTGATCTAAAAAAATTTGAGCTATATTCTGCAGCTACTGTCCTTGAAGACATGTGAACATAGGGTTTAGACATAGAAAATACATTTGATTTTCTTTCACTCATAGGAGAGAAATCTGAGGTCTAGAGACAGCTTGTGACTCCAAGTTCAACGCTGTTCCCATTTCGCCAAGCTGTCTCCTCTCCTCCAGCCCAACTTCCTTTCCTCTGGAGTCTGATTTCCATTTGAAACTTCAAAATTCTGGTTAGATAGCCTTGAGCAAATCATTTCATTTCTCTGGGTCTCTGCATCCTTATGCAGAAAAGGAAGGACTGGAAACTGGAAAGTCTCCAAGGTCCTGAGCAGCTCAGAAACTGTCATTGATTCTGGGATTATACCCCCAGACAAAGCTCAAAGGGAGCCAGTGGAGACGACCAGTTACAACAAACGCTGCTGATGTTTACCTAGGAGTAGAGAGAGGGCTGCATGTGTTCTAGAAGAAAAGCAAAGAAAACAGCCAGTGTCCTGGCGAAAGGCATCATTTCTGAAAACCACCAAGGAACTTAAGGGAAGTAGTATTCTAACTTACAGTCGGTCTATGTGTGGGCACGCTGCTTGGCCGACTAAGTTAATTCATTCACACACTCTCTAGCTTGTGGTATGGGGAGTGTGGATGGATTTCATTGGAATGAGGGCTCCATTTTAAAAAGGAGTGGGACTGGCTTGGCCATTTCCCATCTACTTTGTCTGACACAGGTTTTGAAATCCCAGGTTTCCAAACCTTGCAACACAATGAAAACCAAAATAAGCACAAACAGCAACAAAAATGTATGGATGGTTAAAGCAGAGGTGTGAATTACAGGAATCAAAGAACCCAGAGAACAAATTGAAGAAAAGATAACCTCAGGGCTCACAGTAACATTTGGTTTGTCTTAAATTCTATTCAGCTCAGTCTTCCTGAATGTATCTCTGAGTTTTTAATTACATATGGGTCTCATGCACTGTGCTGGTGGCTTCTTGTGTGGGGTGGGAGGGAAATAGTTGGAGGAGATGATGCAGATTTAGGAATGAATTGGGAACAGTTCTACAGATAGGACCATGAACATTTGATTTTCTTCGTAGTAAAGGAAGAAAAAATGAGGCAGATAGAGATTAAGTTACTTGACCAGGGTCACACTGACAATCAGTTGAACTAGCTTCTTACTGAATCCAGACTCAGCACTCAATCCACTGAACTACCTAGCAATCTGATCTAAGACTAGACTTATTTGTAAGGAAATCTCCCTGGATTTAATTTCTATTCTACCCTTTGCATATTTGTCCCCTCCCCCCCATTTTGGTCTGTGTGTCTCTGGCAACCACAGAGCTAACTGTCCTAGATTTAGAATTGAAAAGGATCTCAGAGATCATCTTGAACAGTCCCTTCATTTTATAGTTAAGAGTTCCAAGTCCTGGGGAAGGGGTGGTTTGCTCAAGGTCACAAGTAATCAGTGGCATCTCTGCAAAGCAGTTCATTTGGGAGAATTATGCTTCCATAAATTGCATATAAAATAATTCAGTTACTTGTCTTTGATCTGCTTTATGATTCTTGGCTGACAAACTTCACAAGGAACAGCATTTTCTTCTTAACTGAAGGCTTAAGATTGAGTTAAATTATCTTGAATATAAGAGCCATTGAAATTCTATAGATACACTATGTATGGACCCTCTTAAGCAGAGCAATTTTTTAAAATAATTAATAATGCTAGATTCTAGGACTGGATGGGAAGCTGAATTGTTAGTGATCTTATCACAGAGGATCTCTGCACTATTGAGACCTGATGGAAAAGAAACCACTGACTTTCCCAGAACCTGTACATAAGAAACCAGAAACTCTGTGCATTCTGCTTCTGAGAAAACCGGGTAACTGGCTTTAGATTCTAAGACTCACTTAGAAGATTCATATGGCAGACAATAAGTGAAGAACCCAAAGGAAAACCTGCAAATGTATTAAGCAACTGAGTTAAACTGAAACAAGAAAGAAGGGAAAATAGATTTATTCACTGGAGTACTAATTAACACTAAAGACAGTTTGCAGGCTATACTATACATTTTATCAATATAGTCAAAAGAAGCTTAAATGCAGTCCCACAAGCCTAAACAGAATTGTACATGAAATACTAAGAAAATCCATCAATATAAGGTTTAATGAGTCCAGTTCTCCCCTTCCTTTTCACTTCCCAAGGGCTAGAGATCAGACTTGTATAAATCCATGCCAGAAGGAGCAAAAAGGTTTACACTGGGGAAGGGGAGGGGGTGGGGTAAAGTCTCATTTCCCCCTCCTCTCACATCCCTGGCTTCTTATGTAGAATCATTTTCATCCATCTGTAGCCAGGGCCCAAGACTCTGGTCCAAGAGAGGAAAAGAAGCTAAAGTGGATGGAGCAATAATTATCCCTAGTAAAAGGTTAGGAATTGGGCTGGAAAGGATTTAATGATGAATTTAAGAGAGATTTCTTTTGCCTATTCAAGTGAAATTATCAGAGTAAGATCTTAGAGTTAAGTCAGTAAAGGTAGAAGGAGCTCAAAAAAAGGATTCACTCAACATTCACCAGTGAATCATACTAACCCATGGTACTTACCACCCTGTCCTAATCATATATGGTAAAAGCAAATTTAATATTTATTGAATGTCTGTGTTGTAGAAAGTTTTTTATGTATATAGAAGAAAGATCAATGGTTTAGGAGTAAAGAGACCTGGATTCTAGAGTCAGCTTTTCCACCATATAAAATTAAATGACTTTGGACAGGTCAAGTTTACTCCTTTGTCTCAATTTCCTCATTTTTAAAGTAAGGAATTCTTAAAACGGAGTTCAGGGTAGCTAGATACTGGGTCTTAAGTCAGGAAGACTTATCTTCCTGAGTTCAAATCTGATCTCAGATACTTAGTATCTGTATAACTTTGGACAAATCACTTAATCCTGTTTGCCTCAGTTTCCTCATCTGTAAAATGAGCTAGAAAAGGAAAAGGCAAACTACTCCACTATCTATGCCAAGAAAATCCCTATTGGAGTCATAAAGAGTTGAACATAACTGAACAAAAACAAATTTGTTTCATTCATTTGTACTCAGCACCTAGTACCAAAGCTGGTACCCAGTTCTTGTTGATTGATTGATTGATCGATTGACTAATTGATTGATCTGTGGTCCCTTCCAATTCTAGTTCTCCAATTCTGTGAATTCTATTATCTTTTTATCTTCCCTGTGAATCCAATAGCTAATGCTGATGATATTCAATACTATTTTTTTTCTTACTTTTGTCAAAACCACCATAAACTAAAATTCTTTCTTATCTCAGTACCACTACCAACCACTAAATGGAACCTCCTGGGAGGACAAGCTTAATTTGAGGTTAATAGAGGATGGAGAGGTGGGGGAAGGTTTTCTGAAATATTTGGGGGGTCAAAGATTTCAATTTTTTTTTACTGCTTGTGAGGCTAACTTCAGAATTCATTAAGATGCATCTAAATCTGATAAACCAGATTTAAGAGAAGGGACCTTAGAAAGTTAGAGGGGAGGGGCAAATAGGTGACATAGAGTTCAAATCCAGCCTCAGGCACTTAATAACTAACTAATTGTGTGATCTTGGGCAAGTCACTTCATCCCATTGCCTTACAAAAAAAAAAAGTTAGATGTGGTAAATGCTTAGTTTATCTGGGCAAGACACTATTCCCCTTATTCTCCCTCATTCACCCCACACCCCCCAACTCCACCATACTGGGAATTAGCCCAGTATGGGCTGGATGTTTGCAACAGGCAAACTGCTTCCTCTCATGTGCAAACAGATCTGAATGGGAGCCTTCGGCCACCAGCTAGTACATCATTATATCATTCTTGCTCTGTTCTGATTCCTGGTTCCCAAGCTTCCTGGAACTGGTCCAAGGCCAGTCTTGTCTTGTTTGTTCTTTATGGATGACCTTTCAGGATTGGTCCAAGTTTAATGAAGTCATCACATTAAAATAGAATTCTCTCTGCTTTGAAGTCTAGGTTGCCGACTGTTTTCTCCTTTTAAAGATAGGGCCACCCACCCTGGACAAGACTGTCACCGGATAGAAAGTGGGCCAGGCTGTGTGTACTGGGAGGTCAGAACAAGACAAGAACATGTTGCAATTCCAAACTTCTATAAAGTGGGGGGTGGGGATGGGGTAAAAGAACAACCAAAACTGAGCAAATACCTTCTTCTGAACATTTACCATAAGCACACTCATTTGGGATAAAACTTGAACCTGTGATTTCATCAGCTTAGGAACCCCTCCACCAAGACTGGGTGGCACCTTCTTGAAAATGCAATCTGTTTCTAAGAACAAAGAGAGGTATATGGTCACAAGTTCAGGCCACACAGTCAATATGAATCCAAAGTGAAACATGAGCTCAATTCTTCCTGGCTTTGTGAAAAGCCTTTCTCTGTGATACTCTACAATGTCTACAGAAATCCTCCCAAATGTTATTGCAATTGTAAACTCATGACTACATAACTCATAGTGTAGGGCATTTTACAGTTTCCAGAGCTACTTCATCTCACATTGACCCTGTGAGGGAATACTACAGGTATTATCCAAATTTTACCACTGTTTGTATCACCTTCGGAAAGTCACTTAATAGCCTCAGAGACCAACTAGCTCTCCAACCCTGTTACTTCTCTGTTTGCTTCAGTTTCCTCATCTGTCAATTAGCTGGAGAAGGGAATGGCAAACCATTCCAATAGTTTTGCCAAGAACCCCAAATAGGGTCACCAAGTGTTGGACAAGACTGATACAACTGAACAACAAATCTTGCCTATCTTTGTCCCTGAACCTCACTGTGGAAAATGAAAAGGCCAGACTGGATGGTCATAAGCCCCCTTCTAGTTGTAACCATCTCTGATCCCATGATCTCTAGGTCTAAGTTTCCCAAGGGCAAAGTGAGGGAATTAGGCTAGATGACCTCTAAAGTCAAACTATGGCATAGAGAATTTAAGGTGGGGGAGGGGAGGTCTCCCAGGTAAGTGAATCCAGGTGCTTCCTTATCCCAAATTTAGCTCTTTTTTTTTTTACTATATCTTACATCATACTAATAAGAGCAATTCATATTCCTTTAACACTATATGTTTATGAAAAATTCCCCATACTTTACATAGGAGACAGGACAGTATAGTGGAAAGTACACTGGCTCTTCAAGTCAGAAGAGCTGGGTTCAAATTCTATAACTAATTGCCAAGCTACTTAGGCAAGATATAAATCCTTTCTAGATTCCAGGTTCTTTATGTCTAAAACTGAATGTTTAAACTAGATAACCTCTAATGTTGGTGATTATTTAACAGTGGGCTCTCAAAAAAATTGTTAGTTGTCCTTCATTCTCAAAGAAGACCCTGGCATCAGGGAGGTGATACATGCAAGTGAGCTGGATTTAAGTGAAGGGGAGGGGGTGGTGCTAAGTCACCAGCCTCACTTTCTCCTCTGGAGCCAGAGGAGTCCAGTGGTAAGATAAAGATCAGGACAGCCGGAGGTGACCCTGGATGCAGTGGGAGACCTTGGCTTCCTAAAGCAAGGTCTTTCCCAGGTCACAAGAGGCAACACCCCTTCAGTCATTATGTTAATTAAGATTTTTTTTTAAATATATGTAAGACACTTTTTTTAAGAAAGATTTTATTTATTTTGAGTTTTACAATTTTCCCCCATTCTTGCTTCCCTTCCCCCACCCCCACAGAAGGCATTCTGTCAGTGTTTACATTGGTTCAGTGTTATACATTGATCTCAGTTGAATGTGATGACAGAGAAATCATATCCCTTAAGAAAAATAAAGTATGAGATAGTAAAATTACATAACAGTATAACACGTTTTGTAAGACACGCTTTTAAGTTTTCATTGTTGCTTTCTCAATTTAGACAATCAATAAACAATAAATCAAGCTTTGGTTCATTTGCAAATTTCTGAGGTATAAATGCTCAGAAAATTTTAAAATCAACTCTCCTGAGCAGCACATTCCTGTTTTCTCATTCTGGGAAAGGTTAGATGGTCACTTTCAGTTCTAAACCTATAATCTTATTACATTAACAAACCTATGAGTTTGCTGGGGCTAAAGGGATGGGTGAGGCTTCAATTTCTTCAATTAGACATACTCCAGAAAAATGTGAGTCCAAATAATATTTTAAATGCACCCAGGAAATGTGCCATTTAAAGAACTCTTCTAACACATTCTTTTGTAAAGTGAAGAATCCTTTTGAAGCCTGAATAATCAACCCTTAATCTGTTTGGTAAATATTTGTGTTTTTTTTTTTCTAGACCATTTTTTTTCAAAATCAAGGAATTCCTCTACTTGAGTTTTACTCTCAAAACACACACACACACACACACACACACACACACACACACACACACACACACACACACACACACACACAAGGTGTTAATAGCTGTGAAGGCATTGAGGGAGGAGAAATTCTTACTAGGAACCAGCTAAGGTCAATTCAGTAGCAGAGGTTGTGCAAAGAGGTGGAAAAAGCTTTCTTCTCTCCCCACTTCTGGGGAGAGAGGCAGAATGGAGTTGTTGATCATGGAGCTCAGGGCAAACATCTTTTTTATTGCCCCAGCCTTGATGCTACTGGTTATTCATAATTATTAGATAGATAGATAGATAGATAGATAGATAGGTAGGTAGGTAGGTAGATAGATAGATGGATGGATGGATAGATGGATGGATGAATAAATAAAACTCATTTTTATAATAATTAAAAAATAACCATCTATACATAAAAGACTATCATACAATCAATTTATATTTAAGTGCCTACATTTTGTTAGAAATGGTGCAAAACACTGCAGATGCAAAAAAAAGAAAAGAAAAAGATATTCCCTTCCTTCAAGAAACTTATGATTTAATGAGATAGGAGAGAAATGTAAGCTTAGACCTAGGTTTCTGAACTTCTGAATTCCAATGAGGATTATGTGAAGGGAGGTCTTACCATTGCCAGACAATAGTATTTTTTATTTGCAACTCCTACCCTTCTCCCCAAACCCCAAATATCACTTCCTCTTCCATACAAAAATCTGAGGGGAAGAAATGTGAGAATAGATAAAGAAGGGGGAAAGTTGAAGATTTTGATTTAATGGGGTAAAATACAGCTTGACCTTCACAGAATTGGTTGTAAGATTATAGTCAAGCTTGGTTCCATGAATAAGAAGGACTCAGATATGGCTTCCGGTCCTTATAGGGATATTTTAAGAGAAAGAAAGGGAAGGAAGGAAGGAAGGAAGGAAGGAAGGAAGGAAGGAAGGAAGGAAATGAGGGAGGGAGGAAGGGAGGGAAGGAGGAGGGAGTGAGGGAGGGGAGGAGGGAGGAAGCAAAAGCACTTATTAAGTGTCTAATTGTACTAGTCCTGGTATTAATTGCTTTACCGATACTGTCTCATTTGATCCTTACAAAAACTCTGGGAAGTAAGTGCTATTATTATGATGCCAATTTTATAGTTGAGGAAACTGAGGCAGAAGTTAAGTGATTTACCTAGGTAGGATCACATATGGAGGATCTGGGTGGAATTTGAACTCAAGTCTTCCTGAGTTGAGTACAGTTATATCCACTTTCCCACCTAGCTGCCTAAGAAAAATCACACAAACTAAATAATTCCTTCTTTCCTTCATAAACATTGAACTTCCCCTGTCCAATATATAATGGAGGTTTGTTCCCAACAAAGCTCCATGATCCTTTTAGTCAATCAGCATAGTTTTAAGACTCCTCTTACTAGTTCCTCACTGTTCCTTACCTTTCTCTCTTTTTGGGCTTACTGATCTTTCCCTGCAGTTTCCTCTTCTCAATTGCTGTGCTCCCTGGAAAGAGAACACATGCCTTCTTTAGTTTAAGAGTTTTTAAAAAGGGTTCTGCTATCAATTTCTACAAGAGGGAGTTCTTGAGATCTGTTGACTTTTTATCTTAAAAATTGTACTTTGATATAATTGGCTTCCTTTGTAATTCCATGTGTTTTATTTTATGCATTTAAAAACATTATTCTGAGAAGGGATTCATAGCTTTTACCAGACCACCAAAGGAGTCCATGGCACCAAAAAATGTTAAGAACTCCTGTTCTACAAAGAAATATACAGGGAGGGGAGGGGGAAATTAAAATGACAAAAGGCAAAACTTACATATTTATAGAAGTCTTAATCATGAAAGCACATTTTGTACTTCATGCAAAGTAATAAAGATTTAGATTTTAATCATTCTTACCTGTTCCTACCAAACTAAACCCCTTCTTTTAGGTCTTGTCCTTGGAGGTCAACTGGGCTGGTCCCATCTGGATTGGAGGTTAGGATACTTGTTGGGTTCCAGTGAAAATAGATTAGTTTAGTAAGGCTGAAAGGAATTTGAGCCCTTCTATAATCCACTTTCTCTATAGGTACCCCAGTCTCATGGAAGAAATATTCCTCCTTGTAAAGAACTCATTGTCATTTCTTTTTTTTCCCTTATCTTCTGAAATAGGTTTTGCCTCTTTAGCTGCAATTATCGTTATGGTCTTTGTTTTTTGTAAATGCTTGTTATTACAATAGGAAATGGGCATATGCTCCATCAAATTATGTTTCTTTTTACCTTTGGAAATACCATAAAAACAACACCAGCAATTCCTGTATTTCAAGGAAAGCCTATAAAACTATCCTATCACTACACTATAACTTCCTTTTCTGTTAAGATTGTCAAGATTGATATGACTAAATCCCTAGCATATCTTCTTGTTGGATCTCACATTAGTTTTCTGAAGTTCTCTAAAAACTATTTCTTAACATCCTCTGTCCCGTTCCCTTCCCACCCCTCACCCCCGCCTTGTCACTTCCATGTTACTGCACATGTGGTCAGGGATTATGTAGGACTGAGGACACTTGCTAATTTTCTCCTTTTTAAAAATGGATTGTGCATATTATACACAGTATAGTATATACAAGGATCAGCACATACAGGATACTTTGAGGAGGGAGGCAGGAAAAACTCCATCAGGGAGAGAGTGCATTGCAGATAGGAGGGACTTGTTCAAATGCAGAGGCTCGAGGCTCAACTCAAATGTTGAATAGGGAGAGGGCCAAGGCAGCCCAGGCAGCTAGAATGAAGATGAGCCATAAGAAATCAGGATAGGAAAGGTGGCTGGTTGGGTGTTTCTTGTCCTTTTTTCTCAGAGAAAACCAGAACGACTTCACGGAGTTAGAGACAAACTACAATGTGTCAGACTGTGGTTGCTGAATTCAATATGAACTGGGGTGCTCTACCACAGACATGAGAACACCTGGTGTGGGTTCTCTAAATGATGTATCTCACGTTTCCTTTGAGCTGCTTCCATTTTGCCTTCTCATAAAGTGCAGCACTATCACTGATGAGGGCACGCCATGCTGGGCGGTCCAGTGCCAGTGTCTCCTATGCTGTGCAATCAATTCCAAAGTATCACTTTTTTTAATCTCCATGTGAGCGCTTGGCCTCTGTGAGTTCTCCAAACATAGTCTTTTTGGCAAGGGTGTGTTTGGCATCTAACAACATGATCAGTCCATCACAGCTGCATTCTCTGTAGTGATGTTGGAATGCTTGGCAGTTTAGCTGAGAAAAGACTTCAGTGTCTGGTACCTTCTTCTGCCAGATGATCATCAGAATCTTCCATTTTAAATGGAAGTGATTCAGTTTCCTGACATGGCGCTGGTAGACTGTACAGGTTTCATGGGCATATAGCCATGAGGTAAACCCAATGGCTCTGTAGACCTTCTCTTTGGAAGTCAGTCTAATACCTCTTCTCTCCCACACTTTTTTTTTTCAGAGCCTCCCAAATACTGAGCTAGCTTTGGAAATGTGAAGGTCAACCTCATTGTCATGTGTATCTCTTGGAAAGGACACTGCCAGAGTAAGTGGCTTTGTCCATAGTCCTCAAAACTTCTCCATCTGCTGTAATCAATGGTTCCACATCTGGATGGTGTGATGCTGACTGATGGTACCTCAGGTTTTTTAGGTTTTAATTGTTAGTCCAGCCATAGAGAATCGATTCATACTTTACTGCATTTCAGAAGCACAATCATCTGCAAACACTCCACTTTGGTATTGGGTGTAACCTTTTCAAGTTAAAAGTTAGGAAAGGTAGGTTAGTGACAAACCATAAGAGGACTTTCAATACCAGATAGGCAATAAGGAGCCACTAAAGGTATTAAGAGTTAAAAAGACATCTCAGGGTTTCAGAAAAAAATTATTTAAGCAATTATGTATAGAACTGACTAGTAAAGCGAGGACTTGGAAGCAGAGAAAAATGTTAGGAGGCCCTTACAATATCCTAGGAGAGAAGTAATGAGAGATCGAGCTAAAGTGATGGCTGTATAGATGGAGAATGGGTATGAATACAAATATTTTGGAAGGAGAATTGACACATAGTTAAGTTTCTATCTCTTTCCCTAGGGGATTAGAGAAGAAAGATCCATAATTTTTCAATGTGTCTTAAGTATAAAGAAAATTATAAGAAAATATTTCTTTACCCTAGATGTTTAATGGGAAGTACCTATTAATAGGAAGAGCTCTAGTTTGGGGGAGTCAGGAAAGCTAGATTCCAAAATCCATCTCTGCTGCCATTAACTAGAAGTATGACCTTGTATAAATCATGCCCTCTCTGAGGCACAGTTTTCTCATTTGTAAACTGTGGACAATTAAACTAGTTAGCTTCCAAGGTCCTTTCTAGGCCTAATATTCTCTGAATCTAACAAAGTGAGTGCCATGAGCTCCATGTGAAGGTGAGAGTTTCATTTGCAACAAGTTTTTTTTTAAGATTCATGGCTTTATTTTAACTATTCACATACACAAGCAATTTTATTTTTTCCCCCTGTGGAGAGACCATTGCATATATCTGATATATTTCTGTGTGAGAATTTAATTTTTTGCAACCTGCTGTGTTTTCCAGGCCCTTTAACTAATAGGCTTTTATCACCTTATGATTACCTAATTTTCTCTTAATTGCTTTATGACAATATAATTTATTTTGATTATTCCCACCATGCAGTTTTGCTTTCTAATCAAAGACTTCATAAGTTTATTTTTTAACTACCACCTAGCAGTTGGCTTACCCATCCCTTTCTCTCCTCCAGAGAAGATCAAATTGCAACAAAGGGAAGAAAGCTACCCACAGAATCATTTAGCTTTGTGGGATAGTAAATGGATTGTTGGGGTAGGGTGAGAAGGAAGATCTGAATTAAAATCCTGCTTCAGAGATTAGCTGTGCAAACCTAATCAAGTCATTTAACTTTTCTCAGCCTCAGTTTCCTCATGTGTAAAATAGGGTGAATGACAGCAGCTGCTTCAGTATTGTTATGAGACTCAAGCTGACCTTAAATTGCTATATTCTAGCTGCTATTTTCATTATTATTGCTATCAGCTTAGTCCATGGGAGAATTTCCACTTATTCATTAACTAAATATTTATTGAATGCCATGTTATTCTATGCCAAGGTGTTCTACTATGTATAAGGGACATAAAGAAGAGTAAGACAGAATCTTTGACTTTATGGAGTTTATAGACAGATAGGGAATTTGATTGAGTACAAATAATTCCAACCCAAAGTCAGATAGGCAAGTAGCTCAAGAGAGGAAGAAAGGAAGGAAGGAAGGAAGGAAGGAAGGAAGGAAGGAAGGAAGGAAGGAAGGAAGGAAGGAAGGAAGGAAGGAGGGAAGGAGGGAGGGAAGGAAGGAAGGAAGGAAGGAAGGAAGGAAGGAAGGAAGGAAGGAAGGAAGGAAGGAAGGAAGGAAGGAAGGAAGGAAGGGGGAGGGAGGGAGAAAGGAAGAAAAGGAGGGAGGGAGGGAAGGAGGGAGAAAGGGAGGAGGGAAGGGAGAAGGAGGGAAGGGAGGAGAGAAGGAAGGAGGGAAAGAAGGGAGGAAGAAAGGAGGGAAGGGAGGGAGGAGGAATGAAGGAAAGAAGGAAGGAAGGAATGGAGGGAGGGAGGAAAGAAGAGAGGGAGAAAGGAAAGGAGGGAGGGAAGAAGGAAGGGAGGAAGAGAGGGAAGAAGGAAGGAAACAAGGTAGGGAGGGAGAAAAGGAGGGAGAGAGAGGAAAAAAGGAAGGAAAGGAGGAAGGGAGGGAAGGGGAAGGAAGGGAGGGAAGAAGGGAGGGAAGGAAGGAGGTGGGGATGGAGGGAATAAAGGAGGAAGGGAAGGAAGAGAGGGAGGGCAGCAACATCTTTTAAGCTCCTGCTATGTGCCAGACACTGGACTAAGCACCATAATAAGCATTCTCTCATTTAATTCTCACAACAACTCTGGGAAGCTAGTGATCTTATCTCCCCTATTTTATGTTTGAGGAAACTAAGACTGCTTATTTCTGAGAGGGGAGAAGTGAGGAATCATGAATGATTTCACAGAGAAGATTAATACTTAAACTGGGCCTTGCAGGAGGGAATAGGCAAAGCTGTAGGGGAAAAATTCCAGGGATACTGAACTATGGGAGCAAAGCCAGAAAGAGGCAGTAAATGTGGAGTGTTTTCCTGGAGGAATAAGGAGTCCTGTATGACCTGAATAAATGATATGTGAATAAAGAATGGCATTCTCCTTCCAGTCTTGTTTCCCATTACTCCCTTTCATGCATTCATTACCTTCCAGACAAAATAAATTATTGGCTGTTTTCCTGAAACTGATATACTCTGCCCATCCTGTCCCTGAATTTGCATGAACTCTCTCTCCCCTCCCTGAATTCACGCCTTCTCCTCATGGCTCCCTTAGAATTTTTTCCAAATCCTTCAGGACTCATCTTTGGTATTACCTCCTCAAAGGAACCTTCTTTGATCTCCCTAGTTAATATACTTTCCCTCCAGAAATTACCTTGAGTTTCCTTACCTGTGACCATATGGCCCTCAGGGGATCCCAGGGTAAGTAATAGAAGATCTTGTTTCAGACACTTATTAGATGTGTGACCATGGGCAAGTCATTTAACCTTTGCTTGCCTTTCCTCATTGTAAAATGAGAATAATAATAATAATAGTAATAATAATAATAAAACACCTCCCTCCCAATGGTATTGTGGGGATCAAAAAAGATAAGATTTTAAGGTGTTTGGCACACAGTACCTGGTACACTTTTATTAGCCTTAGTTGTTTCATATATAAAATTCGTATATATTAAGAATGCAGAGCATCATATCATAGCATCTACATCATAAAACTGATGTGAAGATGGGATAATAAGATAATATTTGAAGAGGGTTTTTACAGAGGTTCAAATACCATGTAAACACAAGCTAGAATCAAAGGCAATCATTTTTTTAAAAATGTAGATATGATTGAGGGAGGGGAGATAATTGGATGGGGGGGCAAGGGAGAGGTGGGATCAAAATGTATAGGACCTTGAATTCCAGGCAGAATTTATTTAATCAGTGAGTACTGTTGTGGTTTCTGAACAGATTGTGATTAGTGCCATGTTATAAATGAAAGGAGGGAGAAGCCAGAGGCAGGGAAACCATTTAGGAGGCCATCATGAGAGTCTAGGGATAAGGTTATGGTGGAAGGGGAAAAATGAGGGTGGTCAGATTTGTTATTTTTGTCTATATATGGAATTCTTGGGATGAAAAGTCAGCAACTTGTTTTAGAGTCTTGCCTGAGCATCTCAAAAGTTTATTGCATTGGTCAAAGTCAGTATTTATCAGAAGTCTTGAACTAAGGTATCACTAACTCCATCCCATTATTTACTACATCATTTGGGCCCTTGCTGTTGTTGGATTCTTCTCTGTACCCTCCTTTTGGGACAGGACAGGTCCTTCCCTCCTTCATTTTCTAGACTTCGCCACTATAACTTCCTTCCTCCATGGGTTTTGCACTTGAGAATAGGGTGACTATGTGGCCTCTGACAGTTTCTTCTCTGGGTCCTTTTCCTTCTCTTGCCCCAAGCGTTCACTCTGGCTGTGGTTTTTCTCTAGCCTCCCTCCTAACAGCCTTTTCTCCTTTTGGTGAATTCTTCCCAGAATCTCCATTTTGAGGAAAGGGACCAGATCTATCTTTCCCCCATCTCGAGACTTCACCACATGGGGCCCCCTATGCTTTTTTTTATCTCTTCAATGTGTTGTGGTACCATGATTAGAATGTAAGGTCTCTGAGGGAAGTTTTTCTTTTTGTTTGGGATTTATATCTCTAGTAATTGTCACACAAAAAAACCACTTTACAAAAGTGCTAGCACCATGTAGCCTCTCAGAAGAAATATTACAGAATTTAAAATGACAGAACTCACTCACTATTATCTTTAATTGGATGTGGAACATAAGGGAAAACAAAAGCTCAAAGAACAAAAGCTAAGGATTTTTACCTGGATTATTGTGAATTTATGGCTTCTGTAGATAGAAAAATATATAGAAAACTTATACTCTTTCTCCAAAAGTCTGCATTTCTGAGACAGACAGTACAAATGGACTATAATTTGGATCCAAAGTTGATCAGGAGTGGAGTGAGCAGGATTGCTTTTGAGAAATTGCAAAATGCTTGTAATGAACTTGAGCTTCCCTGGTAAACAAAAAAATACCAACATTCCACTGACATTGCTATAGGCATTGAGATATTAAATACAAATTCTCTGAACAATTTAAAAGATATACATAGAGGGCAAATGGACAGACAGGAGGTAGGGTTGAGCAGGCTATACCACCTACCCATGAGGGACAGGAAAAAGTCATTAAAAAAATATGTCATCAAAGAGACATAAGACAGGAAGCAAGGACAGATGAGCCATGTGTCAAGGGCAAGGAATGGCAGGAGATTAGCTAAGGTACTCCATAGGTACATTCATGATACTGGAAGTTAAAGAAGGGACAGCTAGGTGGAACAGTGGCTAGAGCACTGGCCCCTGGAGTCAGGAAGACCTGAATTCAAATCTGACCTCAGATACTTAATAATTGCCTAGCTGTGTGATCCTGGGCAAGTCACTTAACCCCATTGCCTTGCCAAAAAAACCCCCCAAAAGTTAAAGTTAAAACAAAAAGTTAAGGAAGGTTTCCAGTCCATTAAGGAAATCCTTTATGTCACATAAACAGGAAGACATGAATGAGAGTCTCAAAGATGAGCAGAAACAGATGAATTAGAATCTACATTTTTGGGGGAGAGCATTTAAATTGATATTATCACATAACTCATATTATTTGAAGACATAATAGGAAAAAGGAAGTCAGTAGGAGGATCTAAGCTTCTAAAGTGATGTGATGGCATGCTGAATATGAGATGGATGAGGGATACCAGATAGAAATATTCTAGAGTCAGTCATAACTGCATATGTGGAGCTTGGGGAAAAGATCAAAAATCAACCACATAGAAATGATAGTTGAGGACACTGAAATGCATATGACTGCTAAGAGAGAGATAGAGGAAAACCATACTCAGAAAGAAAATTTGGGGCAAGAAGAGGATAAGAAACCCAAATAAGAAAATGTTAGAGGCTATATAACAACCCCATTCTCAGATGCAAAACTTAGGTTGCAGAGTATCTCCTGAGAATAAGAATGAGAAACCAGACAATAAACATTTATTAATCATCAAGTATTTTTACAAAGAAAAAACAAAAGCAGACCCTCAAGGAGTTCACATTTTAATATGGCAATAGTATGCAAAAAAAAATTGTACATATTTTATATAGAGTTAAGGAAGTCATCTCAGGGCAGGAAGGTACTAGCAGCTTAGAGGACCAGGTAAGGGCTCTTGCCAAAAGTTAGATTTGATTGAATCTTTTTTTTTTAAATTCTTTTTGTTTCCTTTTTTTCAAGGCAATGGGGTTAAGTGAGGTCACACAGCTAGTAAGTATCAAACGCTTGAGGCTGGATTTGAACTCAGGTCCTCCTGACTCCAGAGTCAGTGGTCTATCCATTGCACCACCTAGCTGCCTCTTTATTTGAGTAGGTCTTGAAGGAAGCCAAGGAAACCAGATGGTAAGGGGAGGTGTGGGAGCATTCTAGACAAGGCAGATAACCAATACAAATTTGTGGAATTGGAAGAGGGGTGTATAGGAGTAATAGCAAACTGGATCATATAGTGGGTGGAGGGGAATAAAAAGTAAAAAGACCTAAAAGACAGGCAAAGGACAATTGTAAGAGACTTACTGACCAGGACATTTCATGATCAGACCTGTGCTTTGGGAAGATCATTTTAATGGAAGTATGGGTTTGTGTGGGGAGAGATGTAAGTCAGGGAGGCCAATTAGAAAGTTGTGGCCATTACATATTCATATATTTATATGCCTGTGTGTATACACACATATTTACATATATAAATTTTGTTTATTCTACACAGATAATCTCTTCCAGTCTTGTCATTTCTACCTTACAATATATATTACATAACTATATAGAAAATATTCTATATTCTGTATATAATCCATTTTAATTATATATAATTAATAAATAATATAGTAATATATAATGTTATATTATAGAAATGACAATATTAATTTTATGTAAAATATTATGAGGTAGGAACAACTATTTTAATTTTATATATGTGCATAATATATGCAAGACATTATATATTTATATATATATAGAGAGAGATAAATAATGTTGAACGACAATAGGATGGGATTGACTAAGAAGGTATGAAAGGCTTTCCTTGCTGCAAGGAGAGCCTATTTGAGATCACATAATAACAATTTTTAATGAACTGAGTCAATATAAGTTTCATTACCATTCAGCAGTACATGAATTAGAAAGAAGACAGCACATAGTGGGAGTAATTCAAGTTGGGTTTGGCAAGCTATTATAGGGGATGTGAAGACAAGAGACATGAATATAGAGGATAGTGTAGATTTGAATGTATTCACCAAATGGTCAAGATAGGGAAAAGAGGACAGTATAGTCAGTACAGGAAAGAACTGAGGGACTGAGGTTACTCTGATAACAATATTAAAAAATTAAGTGTCATTAGACAAAAAGAAGCAGCAAAAGACATAAGATAAAAGAATTCTGTAGTTCATGAACTACAGCTACCTAGCAAACAATGGATAAACATTAGCCCTAGAGTTAGGAAGGCCAGAGTTCAAATCCCATCTTAGACAATCACTACTTATGTGATCTTGCCAGTTTCCTCAACTGTAAAATAGGGATCATAATAGCAACTATCTCACAGAGTTATTGTAAGGATAAAATGTGATATTTGTAAAAGTACTTTGTAAACCTTAAATCCTTATATAAAGATTACATATTACCATTATTATTATACAAATTGGATACTTGTGAGTGATGGCAAGATAAAGGCTATGACCATCTTGTATATAACTGAGGAAAGGTTAAAGGATGTCATGAGAAGTATGTTGACGAAATTTTTGAAGAAGGATCAACAGGTGGGGTGGCTAGGTGGCGTAGTGGATAAAGCACCTACCCTGAGGTCAGGAGTACCTGGGTTCAAATCCAGTCTCAGACACTTAATAATTACCTAGCCATGTGGCAAACCACTTAACCCCATTTATTTGCCTTGCAAAATCCTAAAAAAGAAAAAAAGAAAAAAAAAAAGGATCAACAGGTGAGATGAGTTAAAGAGAGAAAATTATAACACAGAGACTGATCTCATCAGTGAAGAAAGGAGAAATCCTGATTATTGTAGATTATGTTTACCATCAACCTGGTCAAGTAATAAATTTGTGTAGAGAACTTCAGGCATATCTTGGTAACCTCACTGGCCTGCAAATACATTTTTTCATTGCTTCTCTTTTGTATCTTTTCTCCTTTCTAGAATTTAAAATAATGTCCTAGAAGAGGAAAAATACCATTAGGAAGATAAGGATTTCCATAGTCTATATGTGAGGCTTTATAAAACCTATACAAAATAGTTTTTTAAAATTGAATTTGACACACCAATCACCTTGTTTTTTAAACTGGCTAAGTTCCAACAATCCATTACTAAATGGTTTTCGAAGTAACCTGTTGTTTGATTGAATTCAGCTATTTGGGTTTTTACTTTTCAATGTGTAGATAAAAGATGTCTCTACATAGATAGTAAGTAGCAGAACAGTAATAACTTTGGTCATGAAAATTCACATGATTATATATGTGTGTGTATATTTACCATATTGATTGATTTTATTTATTTTCACTCAGCTGCTATGAGTCCTTGTCCACATATAAACTCTACAAAAAATAATTATTCAATAAATTTGGGTTTTGTAGACAAATAATTTGAATATTTCAGATCAAACCCCTCAAGGTTGAAGTACAATTAAATAAGATGATAAATGTGAATGCACTTTTTAAAATACAGTGGGAAAAATGCTGGAAGACCCATGTTTAAATTTTATCTCTGAAATTTACCAGCTGTGTGACCTTGGGCAAAATACTTACTCTTCTTGGACCTCATTTTCCTCATCTGTAAGATAAGAGGGCTGGACTAGATCAAAGCAGGTCATATAAGTAAAATGCTTACTTTTAGGCCCTTTCCAGTTCAATATATATATATGATCCTGCAGAGAGACAGAGACAGAGAGAGACAGAGACAGAGAGAGACAAAGAGACAGAGAAACAGAAAGATAGACAGACAGACAGAGGATGAGACAGAGAGAAAGAGAATGAGACAGAGAGACAGAGTCAGAGAGAGAGAGAGAGAGAGAGAGCAGCATGGAGTGGAGGGAGGTTTGAATTTGGAATCAGAAAGATCTATTTGAATCTTGGTTCCTAGCACTATGAAATTTATTTCAGCTTTAATTCCTCATCTGTAAAATGGGAGAGTGCAGTGAACAGAGTAATAGAACTGAAATCAAGAATAACGAAGTTCAAATCTGGCCTCAGATGCTTTCTGACTATGTTACCTCTGAGGAAGTCACCACCTCTGTCTTCTCCCAGTTGTCTCAACTGTAAAATGGGATAATAGCAGCTACCTCCCAGAGCTGTGGAGATATGGGATACCATTTATAAAGTGCTTTGCAAACCTTAAAGCACAATCCATCTAATATCAACTCTTATTATTGTTGTTAATGTCAAAAGGTAAGAGAGCTATCAAGCATTTTAAAACTATGGCCACCAGGGCTGCTAGGTGGCGTAGTGGATAGAGCACCGGCCCTGGAGTCAGGAGTACCTGATTTCAAATCCAGTCTCAGACACTTAATAATTACCTAGCTGTGTGGCCTTGGGCAAGCCACTTAACCCCATTTGCCTTACAAAAAACTAAAAAAAAAATAGTTAACAGACGAGTTTATATTTAAAAAAAAAATATGGCCACCAAAAACTTCTTAAAATGGAGTGTTTCAATGATCTTTTTTTTTTTTAGGTTTTTGCTAGGCAATGGGGTTAAGTGGCTTGCCCAAGGCCACATGGCTAGGTAGCTATCAAGTGTCTGAGACCGAATTTGAACCCAGGTACTCCTGACTCCAGGCTCAGTGCTTTTATCCACTGTGCCACCTAGCCGCCCTGGTTTCAAGGATCTTATCTAGATCACAGAGGTAGTAGATTGTAGGCCTTGGAGTCAAGTCCTATGTTCGAATCCTATTAGCCTGTCACCAAACCTCTCAGTTCTCTAGGAAGCTCTTTGAGATCATAAATTATGGAGATGGCATTGATCTACATTGGTAGAAGGATTTTCCTCTCCTAGAATTTCCCTCTGTTAATTAAATTATAGATATAGTCCCTATCCTATCTGGATCATAAGATAATATATCTAGAACTGAAAGGTACCTTAGAGGACATTGAATTCAATATCACTTTTTCCAGAAAAAGAAAATTGAGACAGAGAAATAAGTGACTTGCTCAGAGTCACACAGCTATGATTGGTGAATTCATACCTGGAACCAACATATCATGAGAAAATCCAACAGCACTGTTTATTCTTCAGGTACCATCTTTCCATCTCCCATTTATGAGCCTGTCTTATTCTCTTGTCTGTGTCTCCCCAGTTCTCTCTCTCTCTCTCTCTCTCTCTCTCTCTCTCTCTCTCTCTCTCTCTCTCTCTCTCTCTCTCCAAGTTTCTGATAGGAGAGTTGAACCTAAGTCTCCTGACTCCAAGCCTGGTAGCCCATCCACTAAGCCATGCCAGAAAATTACTTTTCCAAAACAACTCCTTTCTTCAACTACTCAAGAAAACCAAAACTTTATTGTATATTAATACGATAAAGTTTTGTTTTGGAAAGTCTGTTTACAAAACTGTTGGATCATGTACCAGTGCCAGGGCTCAGCAGCCAATGGCCAGTGAAGTAGAGGTGAGCCAGACCAGAGCTCCTGGGGCTTGAAGGTTAAACAAGAGAGCAGGGCAGGCATCCTGAGAAGCAAACAGAAATAGGTAAGAGTTGGATGTCCGAAGGAGTCTTTGGGTCATCTGGCTCTTCTGGCAGGAGGTGAGCTAGGTAAAGGTCAGAGAAGAGTACTAGTTACAGGCATTGGGAAGCCAACAAGTCTCTAGTCCTTAAAAATCAGCAAAAGAAAAGCAAAATCTCCATCCCTGGCTACCAAGATAAAGATTTAGGCTTGGAGGGAAAAGGAAACTCAGACCTGGAACTGAGGGAACAAGATGGAAGATTGGCCAAAATAGCCAAGGCTAGAGTCAAGTTATTGGAAGGCATTCATGTCTTAAGGGCAGAACCAAGTATAACAGTGGTTGGGTGCCGCATTGTCCAGATTACAAATTTATATTTCCTCTTCTTAGAAATTATATTGGTCCTAAGGATGACAGTGAGGATTAAGAAATTCCAAATAGAAGCATTAGGAAAAAGAGATCCAAGTTGGTCATTTTATCATCCAGGATTACAATATTCTGAGACAGGGAACCTATACATAGAAAACTAAATATTCGCAGTTAGGGATGAAATTATTTTACTTTTCACAACCTCAGTTTCCCCAGATGTGAAGTAAAATATTATAGTAAAAGATATCATCAAAGAATGAAGCCTTGTCATTTAACTTAGACATTAGACAGGATAAGAAGAATGTAAAAGTTTAGTTTAATTTAAACTTCAAAAGCGCACTAAGTATGTTTTATATCTAATCATTGAGAAAAATCTGGTGAATTCCTGTTTTCCTTCAGTAATCTGTTGTTACACATGAAATAAATTAGGATTATTGCCAAAAAATAACTGAAATTTTTAATTCATATGAAATTATCCAATATTGGGTTCCTAACTTGTATATCTGTGGTTAAGAAAAAAACAAAGCCCAAGACCACATTAAAAGAAAACCATAATAACCAGAGTCAGATTCCTAGAAGAAAGTCTTGCTAATATCAGTCAGAAATTATAAATAATGCAAAAAGGAAGCCTTGAGAAACCCCCCCTTCCAGCCATAGGCTCAGATTTGAAGCAGAAAAGTGGGTTCCCTGGTTTGCCACACTAGAATGATCTAGTATAATGAGGTTGTCTTGCAGCCCACAACTGTGGACTGGCTGCTCCAGGCCCAGGTACTCACAAGTTGCTGCTTCCCCCTCTTTTTCCTACCTAGAGGCAATCTTCTGCAATTTGAGAAATAGAATCAAACAGAAAGCAATTAGTGAAGCAGCCATGAAATAATTTGTGACCAGGGTCTAGCATTCTTCCAGTGATTGCAAAATGAAATAAAAATCAGAATAATTAAAAGTCTCAAATCTCATCCATTGGTTTTCTATAGGAGCTTGGGGAAAACATAAATGCATTTGATAAGATGGTTTTACACAAAATCAATCCCGTTGATTTACTTTCAAGGACACCATAAATTTTCAATGCGTTTCAAAAGAATTATTTTTGCTACCAAGCTTCTATTTTACTCTAGTTGGTGGACGAACTGTTACTGCCATTGCTATAACTAACATCCCCTTCCTGATTCTCCCAATTTGAACCATTTCTGTCTAATTTCATTCTTCCTCCTCCCCTGAATTTAGCATTTGAGACAATCCTAAATCATTAAAATTGTATGAAGTAACTCAAGCTGTCCAGGTAAAGTGGTGCATTAGTTTCTTTAGGCAAGTTCAATAGTCCCTCCCTAAAACTGAGACACTAGGGTACTAGGAGTTTAGGAACAGCAGACACAAATTACCAGCTCAAGGCTAAAAGCTCTACTTAATTAAGGAGGTATTCACTTTAATCCAAAAGAAGTCAAAAAAAATGTGACTGAACATAGAAAAAAAGGTAAATTCAAAATTCCATAATTATAATAAATTGACTTTATCATACGGAGCTGGGTTGTTCTACCTATTAGAGGTAGGTGGAAGTTACTGGTGTCTTTGGAGATTACATTTATGGTAAAATTTCACTTTCAATGTCTCAGTAACGGTTCTTGAGAAAACTTGACAAGAGATAGGTTGCATTTGAGCTTGACAGTTTTATGTCTATTAAACACTTGAAAGGCATCCATCATGTAGTTTTAAAAGTTTTTATTGGGTTTTTTCCATTTCTAATATCACCAAAGTTATTCCACTTATCCTTTCCTCTTCTCCCAGAGAACCATCTTACGTGTCAACTAGTATTTTTCAGAGAATAAAATAGTTCAGCACAACTGATTGATACATTGACAAAATCCAAAAAAACATGTACAATGCATAATACCTATGAATCTCCCATTTCCAAAAACATGTAGGCTAAAGTATATTCTTATATCTCTTCATTTGTGGTCTCCTTGATCTTGATAATTTTGTTATGTTTCCTTTTGACTTTTGGTATGTTATTCTTTCCATTAGATTGTATGTGTATGTATGCATTATGTATACATAAACTCTACTTATTTCACTCTGCATCAGTTCATAAAGAGCTTTCCAAGTTTCCCTATCCTTCATTTCTTATAATACAATACTGTTCCACTATATCCAAATATAAATTGTTTAGCTGTTTTCCAGTTACTGGGAATTTATTTTGTTTATAATTCTTAACTATCACAAAAAGTGTCACTACAAATATTTTGAATGATATGAGGACTTTCTTCTTATGGATGCTTTCCTTGGTATGTGAACTCAGTATGGACTAAATCAAAAAATATGGACATAGTTATTTTATTTGCATAATTCCAAATTGCTTTCAAAAATGGTTGTACCATTTCACAGTTCTAACAACACTATATTATCGTTTCACAACCCAACATTGATTGTTGTCATTTTTGCCGCTTTGCAGGATAGTAAGAATATGTATGGTATCACTATAATACAAATCCTTGCATAGGAAAATGCATGTAATTTTCAAAAATATACAGATTACTATAGAATATAATCATATATAGTTCGTTGCCATGTATAATCTGGTGCCACTTAGTTTCTTGAATTTATATTAATGACTGAATACAATGAACCTTTTGCTTATAAAAATAAAGGTAAATTCTTGTCTTTCCTTGAAACTCTGTATCTTCTAATTTGTTTATTTTATGAATATAATATCACACTGAGTGTTTGGGTATGCTTATAGAATCTATTTGACTTTAGAAAAATCAGTTAATCTATTTGTCTCAGTATCCTCACGCATAAATGATACAGTGGAACTGAATGGTCTCTAAGTTCCCTCCAAAACCAAAATTCCATATTTTTGGCTGTCTGGAAATTGCTATTCTTAGGATTTGCTAGTAGGCTTTCTATCTTGCTTTTTAAATATATTTTATTTGTTTCATTAAATAATTCCCAATTACATGTAAAAAAATTTAATAATTTCTTAAAATTTTCAGTTCCAAATTATTAATCTCCTTTCCCCTTGAAAAGACAACCAATTTTAAGTCAGTTATACATGTGAAATCATCCAAAACATATTTCCACATTAGCCATGTTGCAAAAGACAAGAGACCAAAAAACCTCCCAAAAAATAAAGAAAATTAAAAAGTATGTTTCAATTTTCATTCAGAGTTCATCAATTCTCTCTCTGAAGATGGACAGTATTTTTCATCACGGGCCTTTGGAAATTGTCTTGGATCATTGCCTTGATCAAAGTAGTCAAGACTTTTACAGTTGATCATCCTTACAAAACTGCTATTACAATATTGTATAATATTAGTCTTTTTTAAGCAATGCTAAGTGATGAAGTACATTTAAAAAATGAAGAAGGGAAGGGAAGGAGGGAGGGGAAGGGAAAGAAGGGAAAGACTATCCTTGGCTAATTTAAATAGACTTATGCCAAAATTAGAAAAGTATGAAAAATGGAGTGCTAGAAGACTGGTTTTGTGAGTATAAAAAGCATGTGTCAAGGTTAAAGTCTTCCATTAATCCCAGGGTTGCAACAAAAAGGCTATTGCTAATAAAATCCTGCCATGCCAGTTTCTTCACTGGCTCACACTTGACTAAAGGCAGCAGGAGCATAGCCTTGAGACCAATTACAAATCACTCTTCTGATTCTTTTAATCCTTTTGTTTCCATTTCTGATCAAAATAAATATTTTTTTAGACCATAAAAAGGAGAAAACTAATAAATAATATTAGATTTCTAGTTTAAAAGAAAGGTCTAGTTAGAAGTGCTGCTTAAAACCAACCTCTCAAATCACAAACTTTAAAAAAATATTTATTTTTGTATTTTACAAGCACTTATTATCTCTTCACTGCCCTCCCATTGAGCAATAAAAAAAGAGAAATGTCTCCCAGCAAAACATATTCCCACAATGACCATATCAAAGATGAATGTCTCGTTCTGCATTTTAAGTCCTTCACTTCTCTGACAGTTGTGTTAACGTATTTCATTACCTTTGCATTGATCAAAGTTTTAAAGTCTTTGAAAACTGTATTTCTTTATTATATTATTATCATTGATTAAATTGTTCTAGTTCTTCTCCCTTCAATCTGCATCAATTCATATAGGTATTCCCAATTTTCTCCGAATTCTCTGCTTTTTATTTTATAATCATTTGTTTTATCATTCCCTAGGAGCAAGTACCTCCTTGGTTTTTAGTTGGTACTATGAAGAGAACTGCTATAAATATTTTTGTACATTTAAGTCTCAGACCACTCTCAAAACTCATAAGTAGTTGCTTCTTGTGACTCAACTAAGAATAGAAAGTCCAAAGGAGGGATGATAGGAACTCTGGAATCTTAGCATTTGAAATGTCAAAAGGGAAGGTGTCCCTTGAAGTTTAGCCAGAAAGATGGAGCAGAGGCAAGAACTGACATGTGGTTAAGCGAATCCTATCTGCAGTGTCTGCTAAAGAATTCAGGCTTGCCTCACATCAGGGTAATGGCATGCTAGTTTTCTTTGGTGCTTATCAAGGGTCTTCTGTCATTCAACCCCATTAGCCGGAACATGATGGCTGGCATCAGGGTAAGCAATTGGGTGTTGGTGAGGCAAGGATCTAGGGCTCTGATGATTGTGCCAAGGATGATAAGAAGTGAACTCCAATCTTCGCTAAGTTTTACGGTATGAGCTGAGGGTTCTACATTCAGTTCTGGGAGCTAGATGCTCTTCTCAGATAGACAGACTGGCAGGGTTACTTATCTTATCAGATCAGTCACCGACAAGCTCTGTGGCAAGCAGCACCTGCCCTTCAAGGGGGTGGGGGGAAGGGTGGGCTCTAGCTTGAGATAGGAACTGGGCCCTTATCAAGAAAAGGAGCCAAGTTCCTTTCAGAGGGGCCCACACCTCAACCACCCACAGGGGCAACATTGAGGAGGCAGCCACAGAACTGAGTCTGCCTGCTTCTAAGAGCATTTGAGAAGACTTGAAGTTATAGAGGGCTGTAAGACCTTTAAGAATGAAGCAGAAGTGAGACCATCAAAGATATTAAACTGAAAGAGAAGGTCGTCAGAGGATCTGCTCAAATATCACCTGTGATGCCTTGCATTTAGGCAAGTCACTTAACCTCCTTCAGCCTCAGTTTCCTCCTTAGTAAAATGAGCAACTAGGTGACCTCTGGGGCTCCTTCCTATTCCAAATCTTTGAATTTAGCATTGTCTCTGAGTTCCCCCCTCCCCACACACCCCCTCCATCTCACCTCTCATATCTCCCTAATCCTATTGACTCTACTCCTGGAAGACCACTCAATATCTCTCCTTTCTTCTTTATTTTCATGGCCACTGTCCTAATACAGAGCCTCAATACTACTAGCACAACCTTCTAATGATCTTTCTTCTTCTCTCCCAAGACCAATCTCTCCTTCACAGTGGTGCCAAGAAGTTCCTCCTTATGGATAGATCTGACCATCCAGTTTAAGTAAAGTTTAGAATCTGGGGTCTGGCATTCATTCCTCCATCACTTGGCACCAGCCTGCATTTTTATACTTGCTTGTAACAAAATTGAACAACTTAATATCCCCTGATCATATGAGGGCCGGGTCAGCACGTATTTACTGAACCAGAAACTTGGACAAACCTCCTTGTCCCCTACCCTGATGTTTTCCCATTTTCCTACAGTCTGCAATGACAAATGACTGGTCCTTCCCCAAACTATGTTTGGCACACTTTTGCCTCCTGCCCTATTTACTCCCGCAATAGCTTTGATATCTTTGTCTTATGCTCTATCCAACTATTCCATTATGCCCTCTAATTCTGGCTCTGTTACCAACAAATGTCTCTTGACTCATTTCACAGCCTTCATTTCCTGCTGCTCACACAAACCCAACTCTCTCTAGAAGACACCCCATCCCTAGACATAATCTCCCTGAAGGCTCCTTTCATAGCCTTTAAATATTGGACCAGGAAGAGAAACAGGCATACTCTTAACTTTTCACTGTCTCTCTCAGACCCTTTCCTCAAATGACATCTTTAACATTTACTCTACCCAATTATATAGTGCCATCCAGGGCCATTCTGTGGTGACAGTCTCTCCCCATCCACTGTTTACTAGCAAGTCTATCTTCCTCTGTTTTTTTTTAAACAACAAAATCCTTAACTTGAACCTCTCATATCAAGTTACTTTCCTAGATCTCTATTTTCATGGCTTCTACTTCCTCACCACACACTCACCTTACAACTGTTTACAATCTGACTTCTGATGCCGTCATCACCTCTTAATTGCTTAATGGAAAGGTCTTTCCTTGGTTCTTATCCAAACTGAATTCTCTGCAGTTTTTTATGCTGTTGATTCTCTCCTCCTTTGAGTCCTGTAGAGTGTAATTCTCCTGGTTCTTCTTGTATATGTTTGACTATTCTTTTTCAGGAAACTTTGATGGAAAATTTGAGGAAATTAGACTCTCTCAGGAAGATACCACATCCCTGCTCCTTTGCTAGTTCATCGCTGAGCTTCTTAGACAGATAGATGGATAGATAGATAGATAGATAGATAGATAGATAGATAGATAGATAGATGGATGGATGGATGGATGGATGGATGGATGGATGGATGGATGGATGGACCGATGGACAGACAGACAGACAGACAGACAGACAGACAGACAGATAGATAGATAGATAGATAGATAGATAGATAGATGGATGGATAGATAAGACAAACAGATAGATAGATATAAAATTGAACCTATGTTAGTGATGAGATAGAGATAGAGATACTATGTTTTAATCATCTCATCACTACCATGGGTTGAATCTGATTACAAGTTGCCTGTTGGATTTTTGTATGGATCTCTTATCAGAATCTTAATCTCAGCATATCTGAAATGGAAAAAATTATCTTACTGCTCCTCCTTCAAACTTCTCTAATTTTATCTAGGGCATTACCATCCTCCCAGTCCCCAGGTTTGTAGCCTTGTTGTCATCTTAGACTCTTTTATCTCTCTCACCCAAATATACATATGTTTATATCAATATGGACATAAATATAGATATGATAGATGTAGTTGTAGAAGAAATAGATATAGGCAGATATCAATTTTCCTGAATCCCAAAAGAATAGAAAACTGAATATAGTTAAGGTTTCCATGAATGACTGAGAGACTGTCCATGAGTGGCCAGGAATCCTCAGCTAGACAATAGAACTGTTGTGCTCTCCTAGTCATATGGTTTCAGTCTTTCTGCATCCACTTTCACTATTTCCTAAAAGACTCCTTTAATCATGTAGAAAACCATGTTTACTGGCAGCTTACACCACTTCAGGTGAGTGACTCTCCACTTGGATTGGCCATATCCCTTTTAAATAAACTCTGCAGCAAGCTCAGACAAAAGCTTGGCTTAAGCAAAGAATTCAGGAGTGGGGAAGAGAGAGATTCTCTCTCATCTGTGCCTTTATTGTTGTGCCCTCTAAAGACAAGAGGATATGTTCAGGATAAAAGAGATTATCTTATTAAATTTTTTAAAAGGACTTCAAGAATTAAGTCTGTTTGTATGCAGGAAGGTCCAAGATGGATCTTCCTTTAATTGACCTCACAACAATAAATAGTATTATAGAGAAATTGAAGCATATCTGATTTCTTAATATTTTGGTTCCCAGTTCTATTTCAGTTTCCTCTTTTGCTATACACTTATGGTCCCCAAATTATCTTCTTTAATCTTTGGTTGGCTTCTTTCCTTCTTTGTATTCACATACCGAGTTCCTAGTTTTCTTACCTAGAACAATGGTTGGTGCTTAATAAAGGCTTATTGATTGATATTTAATAGTCAGTCAATCAATCTTTCAGTAAGCACTTAAAAGCCTGGGGATGCAAAGACTGGAACAGGATAATTCCTGCTCTTGGGGAGCTATCAGTCCAATAATGGGGAAAATAACAGTACAAACAAAAATATGCAGGATAAATTGAAATAATGAACAGAAGGAAGGAACTAGCTTTAAGGGTGATCAGCAAAGGTTTTTGGCAGAAGATGGGATGTTAATTGAGACTTGATGGAAGCCAAGGAAGTCAGAAGGTAGAGATAAATGGTGGGGCAGTGTCACTCAAATTTACACTAGGTTCTTTAAGCATTGTCATAAGACTATCAAGAAATCATCTAGTTCAAACTATTCATTTTACAGACGAGGAAATTGAGGCCAAGTATATTAAATGATTTGCTCAAAGTCACATAGGAAGTGATAAGGCAAAATTTAAACCCTGGTCTTCTGTCTTCTCATTCCTTGGAACTTATGAGGTTGACAGATATATCTTTAGAAGCACATTCTGATGAGCTGTTTTCTCTTGTCTGCTTTAGAAACAATTAGAATGTTTTGAAGGCACAAGCAGGTACAACTCTTCTGCTTTTACTATTAACCTGAAGACTCCATGAATGAATTTCTCAGAAGATGAGCCTGATCCAGTAGAACTAAAGTCTCATTTCCTCTTCTGAGAAAGGTGAGATATTTTGGTGTTGTTAGAACCCAGGACAGAACATACAGGATAAAGAAGCCCATGACGTAACAAAGACCTCCCTTCCCACCTCCCACCCAGCACCCACACGGAAGCTTCCTTTGCTCAGATCTTGCCCAGTTCTTGCCACCACTTCCCTAAATAACTTTGTTTTTTAAAAAATATATTTATCTTTTGTTTTTCAAATACTGTTTTTGTTCATCTGCCTCTCCCAATGCCTACCCCCAAAGTTGGACAAATTTTTTAAATTTGAAGAATAGTCCCATATATATATATATATATATATATATATATATATATATATATATATGCAAGGTCTGGTAAATTTGCCTTTGATTTTTCAATTCGTCACTTTTCTCTCTGGCAGGAGATGAGTGAGAAGTTTCAGCTTCATTCTTTTGGACCTAGAGCTTCCCACTGTGCTAATCAGAATTCCAAAGTCTTTAAATGTTGTTTTCCTTATAATTTTGTTTTTATCATGTTCCTCTAGTTCTGTTCAGTTTGTTCTGAATCAGTTCATAAAATTCTTTTCCTCTGAATCACTTTCTTCTGTCAACATCTCAGGGAATTGAGATTTCCTTTCAAAAGACATTGCCTTGGTTTCATAGACTCCTCTGTTCTCTCTTCTCTGGCACTGTTCCTCTCCCACTGGGACTTCTGTGAAATGACCCTAAATGAATAATTCAAATGCATAAATGGTATTTGCAGAGGAAGGGATCTTGAGGTGTGAATAACAAAAAAATAATTGTTGTATTTTGGTTTCAAAGAAGATCACTCCACCAATAGAGATTATGGGAATTAGTAGTTCGAGATCTCCTAATATTCAATTGATTTGACCCAAATTGATTTTACCAAATTGCTTTGGTATTTGATGGCAGCTATTCATCTCCTGCCTGTTGATGATTTTTTCTCTAATTCCAGCCTTTGCTTAAGTTCACTGTCTCTTCTTGCTATATCAAGTTCATATTCTTTTTTACCTTTCATTACCTGCCCACTTCAACTTCCATCCACAATGACTTTTGAGAAGCAGGGAGAACAGTAAGGTTTAATAAGACAGAGAGACATTCATTTTAACACAAAATTTAAATAAACTTTGAAGTAATCCTGAATCCTTTATCAATATTATGAAGGTTTTAAGATTTAAGACACTTTAAGATTTAAGGCACTTTTTGGGTAAGTGGCTATTCAAAATCAGGAAAAAAGGGCAAAGTCTCCCATTGTATCTGGGGTCTTTTCTAGCTGTCCTGACCTGTGTCTTGTAATTGGACACCAAATGACCTATTATTGGTCAATCAGTAAAAGCCAGAGTGATTTTTCCCTTGGTCAGTGTTTGGGTCTTGATGGCTAAGAGTGAGTTTCTGTTCAGAACCCTGTGGTCTTCCACTCTCAGACTGATTCATTTGAGAAGGCAAACTAGGCTATCTTTTGCCTAAGTTCTTACCTAGCCTTTAATCAATGAATGGGCGTTGCCTCGACAAACTAAGACCTAGGAAAGACCTTAGCTTAAAATGACTAAGGTCTCCCACTGCATGGAGGATACCAGTGGTCCTGACCTAAGCATTGCCACTGAACTAACTCTAAATGATTCTAGAGAAGAAAACGAGGCTGATGATTTTGCATAGCCCTGTTCAATCCAATTCATTTGCAAGTCAAGACATCATCCTTCTGATGTCATTGATTCTCTTGGAGAACAAAGGATAAAAAATAGTAATTGATTCAAAGCCATAGTTCACGAACTTCTCTTCCCACTCCCCAAGATTCCCTTTAACCAAAGGGTATATTAATAAAAAGGAAATGACTTTAATTATGCAAATTATCAAGATAAAATAACCAGGGAAAAATCACCTCAATATGCAAAGCGTGGGAATACAATCCAGAAAATTCATATCAATAATCGTAAATCCCAGCTAGGACAACTATAGAGGAGCCCATTCTGCAGATCTTCTTTCAAATTCCCTACAAAATTGCTTACTGAGGTCTTTTGCTGAGCTATTTTCTCTGATGAGTTGCCATTGAGTGGCTAGTGCCTTCAACTTCTCTCCTGAATTTGCTCTTAGGCTGCTTCTCCACAAGTTTCTACTGCCATCTGCTGCTTCTACCTTGAATTGCAGCAAACAAATGTCTTTTCTTTTTTTTTTCTTTTTCTTTTTTCTTTTTTTTTCTTTTTGGATAGCAGAGCAGGTTCGGTTTTTTAATGAGACTATCCATAGTCTCAGAAGTATTCCAGCTCTTTTGTGAGTCAGACACATAGTCATACCCAGCCAGTACAGAAAGAATCTCTCTAGTCATATTAGGATGTTTTGTTTTTTATTGACCACATGTAACTCCTTAGTGGGAACTCCCAAGTACCCTTTATATTTGGGTTGTGGTGAGTGAATTATTTTCGTTTCTCAGTTCATTTCGGTAGAAAAGAACCACCAAATTAGACATATTACTCTAAGACTTCACAGGAACACTTCTCTTTTTGAAGCTGGATTTAAACTCAGATCTTCCTGACTCCAGGTCCAGTACTCTATCTGCTATACCACCTACCTGTCTCCTAACCAGGAATAATGAGGGAAGGCTAATCCAACTATGAGAAGTGGATCAACATTCCTGAAGCTACACCCAATCTACTGAACTCCCATTAGGTAATAGCTGATAATGCCTTGAAACCACATCTCTCAGAATACATGAACCTAGAGAAGAAATAAAAGATTCATTTACTTGAGGAAAGAGGAAAAGTCAGGGAAAGAGAACATGTAGCAAGAATCATTCCATCAGCAAATGCAAAAAATTGTACTAGAAATGGAAGTGAATTTGTGTTCCAGAGACAGTGGCAATAGAAATCTTACAGCCTCAGCTAGTCCCTTTGAGAATATATATTCCGACCTCAACCCCTCAGAGAATATACACTCAGATGTATACCTCCAATGACGTTATCTAATACCATTTCTGAAGGTTCTTTGTTAGTGGTTGCTAGATCACCATACTTCAAGGAATGATAATTTTCCTTATATTTTTCTCTATTAAGTAAATTTATTAAGTATTTTCTAGCAAGAAGTAAGTTGACTATTAGAACCACAAAGAAAGAAAGAATAGTTCCTGCATTGGAGGAAATCACACTCCGGTGGAAAGAAAATGTGAAAAAATCTCTAGGTACACACAAAATATACATAATTTGTTAATAAGCTCAAATAATCTCAGAGGAGATAATGCCAGCAAGGATCAAAAAAAGGCTTCTTGTAGAAAGTGGGATTTGAATTGAGGTTTTGAAAGAAGTCAAGGAAGCTATGGTTCAGAAGTAGGAAAGAGGGAATTCCAGGCAAGGGTATCTATTGATAACCCATTCAAAAACACAAAGATGAGTTATGAAGTAAGGAGCTTCAGATATATTCAGATATAGCTGAGTTAGAGAGAAAATGGAGAGAAGAAGACTGGAAATAAAAGAAAGGGCAAGGTTACGAAGAGTTTTAAATGTCAAATACGGGCATTTCTATCTGATCCTGGAGATATTAGGGAGCTGCTAGAGTTTATTGAGTTGGGCAGATGAGTGATGCTCAAAGGTAGGTCTTAAGAAAATCACTCTGGCAGCTCAGGGGAGGATATATTAGACTGAGAAGAGACTTGCAATGGAGAGAACAATTAGAAAGCTGTTATGATAATCAAGGCAAGAGGTGACAAGAGTCTGAATTAAAGTGGTAGCTGTGTGAGTGGGGAGAAAGGGAATAGTATTCGTTATTGCTCAGTTGTTTTAGTCATTTCTAATCATTGTGACCCCATTTGCAGTTTTCTTGGCAAAGATACTGTAGTAGTTTGCCTTTTCCTTCTCTAACTCATTGTACAGATGAGAAAATTGAGGCAAGCAAGGATGAAGTGACTTGCCCAAGGACACACAGTAAGTTTTTGAAGCTGGATTTAAACTCAGATCTTCCTGACTCCAGGTCCAGTACTCTATCTGCTATACCACCTACCTGTCTCCTAACCAGGAATAATGAGGGAAGGCTAATCCAACTATGAGTAGTGTGAATTATAGATTTTTTTTATTTTTGTAAGGCAATGGGGTTTAGTGGATTGCCCAAGATCACACAATTAATTATTAAGTGTCTGTGATTTGGATTCAATTCTTCTTGACTCCAAGGCCAGTGCTCAAAATCAACTACACCACCTAGCTGCCCCCCTAATTATAGAATATTTTTAAAGAAATGTTGTTATATTCATCCTTCCTCCCTTTATGTATCACCCTATCTTTTCTACCTCCAGCAGCCAATATTTGTAGACACTAAGAAAAGACCTAATAGCCTGGAAAATATTAAAAGATAAGCATCATTGAGGACAATCTGACTGAGAAGATTAGAGGGGAGGGTTTCAAGGGTACATGTGGAGAGAGAAGGGCCATCTCTTTAACTGAGAACAGAATATACAAGAAGATAGTGAAAGAAAACATCTTAATGATGTGAGATGAAGAGGAAGGAAGAAGAAACAACTTTTGGCATATGACTTTCAGCCAAGTATGAGGCAAGATCATCATTAGTGAGTGTAGAGGGAAGGAGATGCTGTGGGATGCTTGTGGAGAGATAAGAAGATATGGTAATGGACCCAGTCAGTGTGGCTCAGGGATTTTCTATTTTTGCCTTTCTTTGTGTTCCTAGATTTCATCACAGTGTCTTTCATTTAATAAACACTTAATAAAATGTTTATTAACTTGACATGTTGACTTCTTATAGTTCTATTTATCAACATGTGAATGAACATAAAGGAGATGAACGCTGAGAATAACAAAGTTGGTGGTTATCAAATTATCAGCATGAGGATAAGAGTAGACAATAGTGAAAAGTTAGATTTGCTTATCAATTGCTTGAGACAAGGAATGGAAGTCACAGAAACTTGGAAAAAAGGGGTTAAGGGCTTAAAAATATAGAGAAAGTGAATATAAAATATCATGATCAGACAAAGGAATTTTATAGCTTATAAACAGAGAACTGGAACACTTATGGGTGATGGCAATATCAAAAAAAATGATCCTACATTTTTGTAGGCATGTAAAGTGGAGGAAGACATATGAATTGAATAGATTTAAAAACTGGAAAACTAAACTATTTGAGATAGCATGAATATTAATGTTTAAGTTCACTGGGGTTATGGTAAAAGTTGAAGAAGAAAAACTATAAGCCTTTATAGTCTTATGAATGACTGAAGTCATTGAGAAAGGAAGGAGTATGTATTAAAGTTGTATGGTCAGGATCTGGATTAGGCAATAAATCTGGATATCATAAACCTCAAAGGAGACAGGGGTTGCTGTATGATTGTGAGAGAAGGAAAGTTTGAAAGAGGCCAGGGGGAGCAAGAATTATTCTACTGCAACAGAGAGGGAAAGAGGGAAAATTATACAGTACTGGAAAGAGTGACCAAAGTCATAGTGTCATGAGAAGGAAGTCAGCTTTCAGTGAATTCCAAAAGATGGAAGGGGTGAGAAAGAAAGAGGTTTGAGTTGAAAAGAAGCTTGTTAATTATGAAACAGGCATTCCAGAGGACAGTGGAATGGATAGACAGGTATGAAGTCTGCCATTAGGGGAACAAGGTGCAAACAGATAAGGAACAATGTATATCCATAGTCTCAGAATCATTTGGATAGAAAGAATATCAGGAGATGGGAATATGGTGACCCTTGAGAACTGAGGCAGGAAGAATATCAGTTGTTAGAAAGAAGCCCATTGAAGGAGGTATATGATTCGAAAGTTCAAGTTCCTATTTCTAGGTCCAACTTTGGAGCAAGGAAGGCAATATCACAGCAGGGAGGACCCGGAAACTCTTGTTATTATTTGTCCTTCATTTTCAAAGAGTTCCGCATTACATGGTAATGTCTTGATTTGTATGCAAATTAGACTTAAGTGAGGAGACTTATACAAAGTCATCCATTTCATGCTTTCTTCCGGAGCCATTGAAGTCCAGTGGCAAGACAAAAGTCAAAACAATCAATGAGACTAGGCTGCAGTGGATGACATTGGCATCTTCGATGTCTGACCAAGTTCGAAGTGTTCCATGGCGCCTCCACCTTCATGACCATTGGAACAAATTGTTTTCATCTGCCCCTTCTGCTGGGGAAAGTTTTCACATGCATAGGGTAGACATTCTCTACCTCATCAATGTGTTTGAGACCTCTTGGTTATACTCAACCTAGTTTAGCCAGTCTGCTAAGCTGGTTTTACTATGGTATGACTGCTTCTTGGAGTCACAGGTGAAAATGGGGGGGGGGGGCAACAATGCTGGCCTTGTGGACCCACCCTGAAGAAGGTCCTAGGTGGCAGAGAAGGGGCTTTATCCAGGACCATATCTCCTGAAGGCCATGGAACTGGGAGATATATGACTGAGTCTTTTGTGCATAGTGGAGAGAGCTGCTTATGTTCTAAGCTTGGGAAGGTATTGGGGCAAGACCATTAAAAAACAGGACCTTAGTGATTGGGGTCTTATCCCAGGGCAGCTAGTTTCCTTGGCCCTGGGGAATAAATTCAAGTGACTAAAGAGTCTTATTAAATTATTATACTGTTAATGAAATTAAATACTGTGACAAGATGATTCTTTCCTTATAATTTAACATTACTGCTTTACTCCTGTGTTTACTGTAATGTGTGCTTATGCAGCAGTAGATAGCTACAAGTTAAAGTTTGTAATTAGATCAACATGATTACCTAACTAAATCTTTACATTTCCTTTCTATTTTAGGTTTCTCCCAAAGATCCAGAATTATCTGGTGCTTATAGCACACGATATGAGTCTTAACCATGGAGTGGGCTCCCAGCGAGTGACTGTGTGTTTTCCTAAAAGGGGAATGGAAAAAGAAACTTTGCGATGCTCTTCTGTCCTATGTTTGGCACTGGTCCCACTGTTTCCTCATCTTGTTCATTTTTGTTCATTAAGTTTCCCTCTGTTTTTTCCTTTTTATAGTACATTAGTTACTATAGAAACAAGAATGTCATTGATTTAGGAATGGCTTGGAGATGTCCAGTCATAATGGGGTAGAAAGTGAATTCTTGTGATGGTTTGAAATGTAGCTCAAGGTTTGTAAAATCAAAGGGCTTATGAGATTCTTATTATGACTATGTGACTTTGATATAAATGCATTTGACTTATATTTATGTTTATATTTATACATATTATGTATATATATATATAAATGTACATACTCATATTCAGACACATCCTCACACAATTTCATACAATGGTATCCACAAAACATTGCCTTGAGGTTAAAATAACTCCTTAAAAATATTAGTTCATTGCTTGTTTATTTTGAAAAATGACAACTAATTAAAGGAGTTGTTTACTTCTCAGGCAAACAACTGCACTTTCTCTGAGCCTCATCAGTGTTTATATGACTATACCTTGGATGCTTTGTTGAAAGATTCACCGAGATATGAAAGAAGTAGACTGTATTTTTCTTAGTGATGCCAGATGGCAGGAATATGCATGAGGAATATGCATGGCCAACCTAGTCAGTTAGATTGGTCTCTTGTTTTCTGTCAAATTTGAAGCCTAGACCTTAGTTCAAATTCTGCTTCTGATTTTTCTTAGCAATATAAACTGGAGTAATTTAGCCTCTGCTTGTTTCAGGCAAATGACTAGAACCTATCTAATAATAATAATAGCTAACATTTGTGTTGTCCTTTGGTTTTACATGATCTCATATGATCTTTTGAATCTTCATTTTTTAAAATAAGAAGTCAGTCCCAGAGTTCCCAACATTGTCAGAGAGATGATTTGAACCCAGGTCCTCCTAGCTTCAAACCTAGCACTCTTTCCCCATCTCATGTCTAAGTCATATAAGTGTGATTGAGAGAATTTCCAAAGGTTTTTCAGAGGCACCCAGAGGGTCAGTGGCTTGCCCAGTATCCCACATCTAATAAGTGTCACACTGATGATGACTTTGTTGACTTTGACCACAATACCAATGATGGTGTATTGCATCTGGTAGGTACCTAAGGAGCATATGTTGAATTCAACAAGTAAATACAGGAAGTTGGAAAAGTTCAATTCCATCAACTCAACAAAAGAAAAAGAAGCATGTTATCATCTTAAATTATCCAAATAATATAGCTGGATTTCAGTTCACTGTATTTTAGAAAGGTCATTGATTAATGGTGTTAATCCATCTCAGTCAACATCAACTTCTTTTCTCAAAGAGCCACAATAATAAATCTCTCTAGGAAATAATGAGGGAAAGGAGGGAGGGTTGACATCCAAATAGGCTTTAGTTTCATTAACATTCTCTACAGAAATATGAGTTTCTCCACTGATTTCACCACCCTTATTTTTTCCCTTCCCCTATGTCTAACATGTCTCTCCAGTACTATTTCTTTTTTTCAGTTGTTGGGTTTTTTTGCAAGGCAATGGGGTTAAGTGGCTTTCCCAAGGCCACACAGCTAGGTAATTATTAAGTGTCTGAGGCTGGATTTGAACTCAGGTACTCCTGACTCCAGAGCTGGTGCTTTATCCACTGCACCACCTAGCTGCCCCTCCAGTAATATTTCTAACAAAAAAAGTCACTCCCAATCATTTCAATTACTTTAGACACAAAGCTTGTCTGACTGTAATCTCTCTTTCTCTCTCTCTCTCTCTCTCTCTCTCTCTCTCTCTCTCTCTCTCATTTTCAATTAGTCTGACATCCTAACTAGTCCCTATCTATCCCTTCTGTACCCTTTGGAAATCCCATGCCATTGTCCATAAACTTCCCTTAATCCTTCATTTCTTTCCTCTTATTTTTTCCATCTTTTCCCACTAACTGAAATCTAATTTTCCTGATCCTTTAAACCTGCCTATTTTTTTCCTTTTCCTTCTTCCATTCCCTTGAATCCAGGATCCAGAGGTTGAATTAGTACACTTCTTTCTAATAAATTATTAATTAATAAATTAATTATTAATAAATTATTATTAATTTCAATCACCATCATCTCTAAACCTTTTTTGGTATCATAGACAGTCTCAGAAAAATATTTGAAATGAATAAAATAAAATAATAGGAAAAACCAATGGCATTGAAATTCAGTTATCAACATGTTTTTTAAACCAAATTTATGGATCTTCAGTTTACATTTCTATCTAGACTCTCACTCTTCTACCTTACCTTTGAAGTTCCTGACCTCTCACTACTATCCTTCTACTGAGCTTTACTTTTTAGATAGTAATGCTGTCCCCTCTCCTCAAAGAAGTCTGTCCTAGTACTCTTCTTTTTTTCATGCTTTTCTCCCTTGGTGATCTTATTCACTCCCATGGTGTCATTTATCATCTCCATGTAGATGACTCCCAAGTACATGTCTCCAATTCCAACTTTTCTCTAGAGTTTTAGTCCCGTATTTTCAACCTCCATCTTGATATACTCCCACTGCTTCTAATAACAAATTCCCAAAATTGAATTATCTTGCCTTCAAATTTATGCTGGGCATGCATGGTGAGTTGGATGAAATGAGCACTTAATGAATATTTATTGAATTTTATTAAATATATGCAGTAAATGGGCATAAACATAGATTCACATATACACAGAGGCACAAAAAACTCTCTTGATAACTTCTTCACAAAGAGAAATACTATTCAACAAATTAGAATTCATTAATCACTCAACAAGTATGTATTATGATGCCTCTGGAGGAGCTTACAGGAACCAATAAAGTATAGACCTTGCCTTCAGGAAGTTTGCTGTCTAGTGAGTACTAAGACATCTTTCTCTGTTTAGAGGCTATCAGGGTTAATTAACATCAGAAACAATCATTCTTTTCATACTGTTCAAACATGTTTTCCCATACCTCCTATAAAAACATGTACCTCTCAGGTATTTTCTGAGTTCTTTATTGCATCTTTCCTTTCTTGTTCATGTTGAATGATAAATACAATAAAATTACTTTTGAAGTCTTCATTAGCAAAGTCTCCGTGTAATGTAGTCATCTCTAATTATACTAAATCATTTTTGATATTTCCTACTTCTGTCTTCTGAAAAAGAAGGTCATGAGGCAGAAATATTTGAAGAAGAAAAAGATTTGAGGTGAATGAAGTTAAAGGTCATGAAGATGATTTGAACTTGTCATGATGGCCAGGGACTGAATTTGGGGAAAAACCTGAAAACAAGTTGAAGGAAAGCAATTCTAACTGAAGAAAAGGGCTTAATTTGAAAGACTCCATCTTTGGAGGATTAAGGAGGGAAAAAATGCCTGAAGAGAGGAACTCAAGACGATATGTTTGGCCCTGTGCTGCTTAACATTTTAATCAATTATTTTGATCAAAGCACAGATAGCATGCTTATCCAATTTTTAAAAATTGTAAAACCAAAATAACAGGTTCCTGAGACAAAAGTAAATAGAAGATTGAAATGTATGAATGTGTAGAGGTGACAAAAGTCATAAAGGTCTTAAAAAGGGAAAGTGATTTAAAGCACAGGAGGAATTTTCGGTGACCTGAGTATGTGATGTTAGTAATTTTGCCAAAGTCAGGTAACTGCTCTCTGTGTTCAAAGAGCACAGACTCCATTCTAGAAGAGAATGTAAAGAGGTATCATTATTTGACGCATGTTCTTCTTTTTTTATTTTTTGGAAGGCAAATGGGGTTAAGTGGCTTGCCCGAGGCCACACAGCTAGGTAATTATTAATTGTCTGAGACTGGATTTGAACCCAGGTACTCCTGACTCCAAGGCTGGTGCTTTATCCACTGTGCCACCTAGCCACCCCGTTTGACACATGTTCTAAAGAGATCAAAGACCTAGGGAAGGGACTTTCATATATAAAAATATTTATAACAAAATTTTTGTTGTTAAAAAAAAGAACCTGAGGGGTGGCTCATTGCCTTGAAAAATCTAAAAAAAAATGATTTCAGTGGTATAAAACTCAGGCTGCATATTGACTTAGAGAACTGCATATTATTGCTATGTTGTATTGTATTTTTATTAATTTTGTTAAACCTTTCCAAATTACAATTTAATCTGGTGCTGGTCCTTTGCAACAGGCAGAAATCTGATACTCACAAGTATATGACAGATTCAAAGAAACCTGGGAAAACTTATATAAATTGCAATAAAGTGAAGTAAGCAGAACTAGGAGAATATAATTTACACAGTAACCACAATAATGTAAAGGAAAATCACTTTGAAGATGTTAGAACTTTGTGCAGTACAATGACTAATAATGACTGCTAGATTCACCTTATTTACTCTTTGGAGAGGCTTACTAAACTGGTTAGATCAAGAAATGCTGTAAATATAATATAGATAAATTCTAGTAAACCATTGAATGAAGTGCTCTATGTTCTTCCTCAATAGATGTGAGCTGTTTGTCCCTCATTCTTACAGAGGACCATGATATCAGGGAGGTGATGCCATGACATGCAAGTGAATTGGATGTGAGGGGGTGCTGTGCAAAGTCACCAACCTTACTTTCTCTTCCAAAGCCACCTGGATCCAGTGGTCAGATATGGATAGGACAACTAGAGATAGCCTGGGTACAGTGAGAGACCTTGGCCTTTTTAAATTATATTATCCCAGGACCCAATGACTAAATTATTAAGGTTTAGTAGGAGAGAGATGAGGTGAAGAGATCAAGAATGACCACTTCCAACAAAATAAATAAATAAGCTGGGAGGGTAAGCTCCTCAGTTTCTCAGAACTGGCTGAATGACTCAAAGAGTCATTAAGAGCAAGATGGCAGTTTGGAAAGATGTCTTCAGGGACTTATGCTTGGCCCTGTGCTGCTTAACATTTTAATCAATTATTTTGATCAAAGCACAGATAGCATGCTTATCCAATTTGCAGATGGCACAAAGTTAGAAGAGATGGGTATCACAATGGAAGTCAGTCAGGATTCAAAAAACTCTTTACAGGTTAGACTTGATGGTGAATCTGATAAACTAAAATTTCATAATTTCATAGATGAAATTGAAGCTATAAGGACTTTGTAACTGTAAAAAGTGAACATAATGAACTCCTTTATAAGCTGGCCATGCCAATTATTGTTATTTGATCATGATGTAAAGTTATACTTGGGTTTAAAAATTTACCTCATAAAATATAAGATAGGGGAAGCATGGTTAAACAATATTTTTGTCTGAAAAAGATCCAGGAAATTGAGTAGACTATGAGCCCAATATATTTGATTAGTTATGTCAATAGTGTGTAAGGGGCAAAATTAAACAATTGTATGAATGAACGAATAAATATATAAATAAATAAATAAATAATGGATAATGATCTTGGACTTCATAAAGAGAGTCACGGCTCCTAGTACTAGTAACTTTCCTACTTCCCTTTGTGATGCCTTGGAGTATTGTGTCTAGTTTTAGGTCCTCTATTTGAGGAAAGCCATTGATAAGCTTGAGAAGTTCTAGAGGAACACAATCAGAATACAAAGACCATGCCATATAAAGACTTGTTGAAGGAATTGGTGTTTTTGACCTAGAGATAATGTTGAGGCATAGAGGACATAATAGCTGTTCACTAGTACTTGAAAAATAATCATATGGAAAAGAGATTAGAATCCTTCCACTGAATGAGTCTCAGGGACATAGAACTAAGAGCATTTGGTGAATGTTACAGAAAGGTAAAATAGGCTTGATATTGTAGAGTCCCAGTTCTGGACTCCCTTATCCTTTCCCCAGGTGAGCATTGGAGGAGCAGGAGACAAGTATTACAAAGGAGACAAGTACTATATCAAGATCTCCAAGTGCTCCTTTTATTCACCAGAATATAAGTGCTTAAATATCCTCCCCAGATCCTAATCCACTCCCACTCCTGTGGCACTTAGCAAAACAAGGTTCTGATGCTCAAAGGCACCAGGTGATGATAACTTACAGTGCTCCCATACACAATGCTTCCCAACATAATATCAAGAGAAACTTTCTTATAATTAGAACTATCCAGGAGTGAAGTTGGATAAAAATGGTTTCCCCTTCATTTGAGGTCTCCAAGCATGGTCTGGATGACCATTCATAGGATACTTTTGGAATAGAAATTCTTTTATTACCAGTTAGTTGTATCAAATGGACACTTAAGCCTCTTTCAACTCAGAAATTCTTTGACTGTCATTTATATCTTATATTTTTCATCATAAGTGAACCCAATAGAAATGTTCATTTATAGTTTGGCTATTATTTTGTGAAATATTATAGTTTGGATGTATCATATCTTTTTAAAATTTTTACTATTCTTATTTTGAACTCTCCAGAATCAGCATAGAACAAAAAAGGTTACGTAATTAACTGCATAAATGTCATAATTAACAAAATAAATATTACAAAATTAACTAATAACTATCCCTTTAGGATCCTGTCTTTCCCTTCTTGGGACAAAGCAATAAAACCTTCTCTAACTTCTAATACTCAGCCTTTGGGAACAGACCAAGCAAGCCTTCTGTTAGATTTCATTTGGGTTTCAGGCTTCTCCATGAATATTGGAGTCCAACCTCCCCACCACTACCACCACCAAACATATACTTAGTCTCAAATCATTGAGCTTCCTTTCAGAACTCTTGCTTTTTCATATTTGTATTCCCAGTGTCTAGTGGGTAGTAATCATTTAATGTTTGTTGAATTGAATTATGGAATTGATAATGGTTGTTTAATCCTCTAAGAAAATCCAAGGTTGGTGGTGACCTTTGGAGAGTTGTAGCAAAACCCATTTTTCTAAACTGAAGCAACTGTCCTGAACACAGAAAACTGGTCATGGTAATCTAGGCAGACAGGATGGAAATCAAAGACAAGCATAAACTAGAAGAGGCATCATTACAGGTTATCAGAGCTAGGCTATGGTGAAGATCAAACCAGGAAAACTGAGAAAACTGAGAAAAGCTATGGGTTTGTTGGGGGAAGGGACAGAACCAAAGAAAGATGTCGGGAGTGAGACAACTGCAAGAAGGGATCACAAAGAAGTTGCAAGAAAACCAGAAATAGTCTACACGACTCTGCATCTAATCAAAGCACTTAATAAATGCTCTTTATTAAGACTTGATAGAAGGGGCAGCTAGGTGACATAGTAGATAGAGCACCAGCCCTGGAGTCAGGAGGACTCCACACCTAGCTGTGTGACTTTGGGCAAGTCACTTAATCCCATTGCCTTGCCCCCTTCCCCAAAAAAAGATGAGAGCAAGTGCATTGCTTCAGTGTTTAAGTGATTTTATTTGGTTATGTGTAAAAAACTGTTTGGTTTAAGCAAATTCTCCTTCCTCCCCAAAATCTGATTAAGGGCTTGATAACTTAAATGTTACAGATAGATAAACATGACAGAATCTCTTGTTCATTGGGCATGCCAAGAAGAATTTCTTCATCATTTGAATGAGAAGCAACATGGCAGAGATGAGCAAGAAATAATCTCCAAATCACGAACCCTTGAGTTCAAGTGTTGCTTCTGATCTCTTCTGGCTATATTATGACCTTGGAAATTATTAAGTTATCAGTGTTCTTGATAACTCTAGGCTTATGAATTGAGGATTTCTTGGGCTAACAGTGAAGCCAATAATCCTCATAATAAAATTTTAAAACTAATAAAATCTAAGATTAACAATTGCAGAGGAAACCACTGAAATATATCTGTATATTTAAAAATAGAAATGTTTATAGACCCCAGTTTAAGAATTCCTATTCTAATGCCCAAAGAGCAAAAATGTCCATACCCTTTGATCCAGCAGTACCACTACTGGATCTATATCCTGAAGAGAGCATGAAAAAGAGTAAAAACATCATTTGTACAAAAATATTCATAGCAGCCCTATTTGTGGCGGCAAAGAATTGGACATATATATATATATATATATATATATATATATATATATATATATTTATATACACATATATGTATATATGTATGTTATGGAACACTATTGTTCTATTAGAAACTAGGAGGGATGGGAATTCAGGGAAGCCTGGAAGGATTTTCATGAATTGATGTTGAGTGAGATGAGCAGAACCAGAAGAATATTGTACACTCTAACAGCAACCTGGGGGTGATGATCAATCTTAATGGACTTGCTCATTTCATCAATGCAATAATCAGGGACAATTTCAGAGTACCTGTGATAGAGAATACCATCTGTTTTCAAAGAAAGAATTGTGGAGTTTAAAGAAAGACCAAAGTCTATAACCTTCATTTTTTTTTAAAAAAAAGTATCTTATGTACTATATAATTTTGTTATCTCTTATATATTATTTTCTCCTCAACACTTTCAATTTTTTTTTGCAAGGCAGTGGGGTTAAGTGGCTTGCCCAAGACCACACAGCTAGGTAATTATTAAGAGTCCTCCTGACTCCAGGGCTGGTGCTCTATCCACTGCACCACCTAGCTGCCCCAATACATTCAATTTTGATCAATTTATAGCATGGAAACAATATAAAGATTATCAGATTGCTTTCTGTGGGGGGGATGGGAAGAGGGAAGGGAGGGTAGAGTGTAAAATTCAAAATCTTACCAAAAAAATGATAGGTAGAAACTACTATTGAATATAATTGGAAAACATAAACTATTTTTAAAAAAGGAATTCCTGCTCTACAACAATAAATTGTGAAAAAAGCATTGACCTAAGGACAAGTGAATTATCTCATCTTGGAGGTCCCTAAACCAATGAAATTATAATAGTCTTAACTATTCCAAGGTGATTCAATGAATAGAATACTGAGTCTGGAATCAAAAAGACCTGAGTTTGAATCCAGCCTTTTACTGGCTGTAAAACTCTGAGCAAGTCATTTAACCTCTATCTGCCTCAGTTTCTTCAACTGTGAAAATGGGTATAATAATAATAGTACTTACCTCTCAAGGTGATTGTGAGGATTAAATATTTAATATTTTTAAAGTATTTAGCACAGTTGCTGGCTTGTTGCCTTCCTCTCCTTATCATCATTCAAAGTGCTGGTGCAAGGAGCGGGTTCAATTGGAATATCACAGGTTTAGCCACTATGCTAAGTGCTTGCCAGATATTATCTCATTTGATCTTCTGTAGTTCATATATGAGCCCAGATTTTTCCTAAGGAGGGCTGGAGAATGTTGATTACTCAGTTTTGTCACTTATTACTCTACTTTCAATATGTCCCCTGTTCCTGGAATCTCTTCCCAAGAATCAGGCATCCTGGGGATTAGACTGGTCCAGGGGACAGAATGGGCTAATTTTTGGCCATATTGATGAGAGTGTTTGCCAGCATACTTGACCAGTGATTCTGAATGACTGCATCAGTTAAATGATTTGGATCATTCCAATTCTTAGCACCCAACTTTCCCCAAGAAAGTGCTGCTAACACATTCTTTATATCTGCCATTCCACCATCCCAACCCTGCCTCCAAATAGATGGACCACTAAGTGACTCTTCTCTAAGCCTATCTATAATTCTTGCATGAGGATGTCAGAATTTTGAAGCTATATACTGAAGGAGTGGAGTTCAACTGCCATTTTGAAACACTACTATGGTCTTCAGAATAGTATACACAGAGGATTCAGTTATTTCAGAGTGAATGCCAGATTCATACATGCTGAAACTATTTCTTTGTAAAAACGGCTTCTTAGAAAAAAGGTTCAACATAGTACTTGATCTTCTAGAAAGAAGTCTATGGGGATCTGTTGGAGGACAGGTGGATGTGAAAAGAATATCTATTTTAGAACAAATCTTTGATTTCAAATCAGCATATCAAAGGATGGAAATCTCTGTGAGCAACCTAAATGAGGTATTATGCCATTTGAGAAAACCTGAATGATTGTGATACAAGACTTTTTGAAATGTAAGGAACTCCACACCTATGAAATGGTCCCGCTCAATTTACATATTTTATGGAATGATTCATTGTAAATGGGGTAGAGAAGATTTTATTATAGTCTTATTCTCAATATTAAAATTGGTAACCTGTTCTTACCTCCCAAAATAGGTTTAACAGTGTGGGCACTGTTGCATAGTTTCAGTTGGTGGGGAGGGGAGGAGGTTTGAGAATCTTAGTTCATCCTTTCATGAGACCTGAGCACACGGGGAAGAACATTGTCTGACTCCAGAGTCAGAAAGACTGTTTCATGTCATGTTTCTGACAATTACTAACTGAATCATCAAGGACTTGTTTCTTTTTAAAATAATATTTTATTTTTTCCACAATTACATGTAAAAACAAATTTTAACATTCATTTTTTTTCAGATTTTGAGTTACAGAATCTCTTCTTCCCTTTTGCTGGTCCTTCCCTGAGACGGTAAGCAATTTGATATTCATGTGCAATCATGCAAAGCATATTTCCATATTAGTAATGCTGTAAAAGAAAACAGACAAAAGCCATGAAAATATTAAAGTGAAAAACAGTATGCTTTGATCTCCATTCAGTCTCCATCAGTTCTTTCTCTGGTGAGTATAGCGTTTTTCATCATGAGTCATGGGCTTGTTATTTAATCTTTCTATTTCTCCATTTTCCCATCTGTAAAATGGGAAAAACAGCTATATTTCATTAAATCTCTCTTCCCTCCAATTTCTTCATTTGAAATATAGGGGTAAAATTCTGTACCTACCTTAGAAAGTTGATGTGAGGATAAATAGTATATATGATAGTATGTAAAATAATATATATAAAAAGTTTTAATCATATGAATGTGACTTCCCAAAGCTATGGGGAGTCTCTAGTACATACTGGAGATGCTTTAGGCTAAATCCTTATTTTTGATTTAACTAGGAAGACAAAGGGAAAACAAGAAAGAATTGAGCAGTTAGAATAGTGCTGTTCTCTTCTAGAGTGCTACCCTTTTCCATAATTTGTGATTCAAAACTCTTTAACTCAAAAAAAACCCCAAACAAACAGCTAGACATCCCCTAGCCACTGGAGAGTTCAGTTGCTCTGGCAGCATCTTTATTGGCACAGAAATCCAGGCTTCATCTACAAGTCAGTAAAACTAGTGAGGCCACACTCAAATAGGAACAGGGCCATAAGAAAAACATATATTAAGATTAGCTATGTTTTATTGTATTTTTATTTATTTTGCTTATTATTTCCCTGGTTAATATTAATCTGATTTTGACTGAGGAGTATTATCAACTGGACCCTGTATTTGACCCTGGTTTAATTCATCAAGAAATTGTAAATTTCTAGAGGGAAACAGAATTACAGTGGGGCAGTTTAAGTGGTGCTTCAGTTGATAAAGTTCTAGGTGTAAAGTCAGGAAGTCTCATCTTCCTGAATTTTAATCTGGCCTCAGTTTTCCTCATGTGTAAAATGAACTGGATAAGGAAATGACAAATTACTTGGACTTATATGCCTGAAATGACTGAACAATGAAAACAGAATTACAGGAGCAGATAATGATTTAAATGTATACCTCTTTGGAAAAGATATACTGTGATGTGCCTATATCAAAGTTCTTGAAGTTGGGTTCCTTTATCATAGACAGACTATAACATTATTATTAATATAAAAAATATTTAGAAATCCTTTAAATGAAATCATAATCAACCATAATTCCAAAGGATACTGTCTATTTTCTGACAAAGAAGTGATCAACTCAAAGTGCAGCATGAGACTTTTGGACATGGACAATGTGGAAATCTGTTTTATTTACCCAAGCATATTTTAGTTTTAGGTTTTTATAAGGAAATGGGGTTAAGTGGCTTGCCCAAGGCCACACAGCTAGGTAATTATTAAGTGTCTGAGGTCGGATTTGAACACAGGTCCTCCTGACTCCAGGGCTGGTGCTCTATCCACTGCGCCACCTAGCTGTCCATTCAAGCATATTTGTTATAAGGAATTTGTCTTCCTCAGTAATCTCCTTTCCCAAAGGGGTGGGCAGAGATTGGAAGGAGAGAAAATTGTTTGTTAATTGAAAAAAATCAAAATTTAATTCCAAAAAGCCAAAATATCATAGTCATAATTTTCATGTTATTTTGATTCATTTTGCCATATTTCTTAATACAAGAAATATACCTGGTGAAATTCCAGTATATAGCTAGAAGGATTGATGTCCACAAATCTAAAAGATCTCTATTGATGTTTTTCTTTTCTTTTTTTTTCTTAAAAACAGCAAAACCCTTTAACTTCAAATTTGGATTTATTTACAAACAGCTTTAGAATCAAAGAACCAGTAGGGGATTTTAAAACTACCCTTTCATAGAATGGAAAAGTCAAGTTAGATCAGTGGGTCCCATCCATTTAAAATATGTTGAATTCCTTTTTACATAGAAACATTTTTGAAGACTTCAAATGATGGTTGCAATCATTACTTTGATTAGAGAAATCAATGACACAAAGTTATTATAAATTCAGTACTGCCTTTTAAATGGATTTGTACTTTATTAATCACAAAGCTTCTGAGTAAAACTGAAAAATAAATTAAATCATTCAGAGTTCAGAAGGCATGCTTATTTATTATGCTGAACCACACTGTATATTTTGTTGAAGCTAAATAAAGACCAATAGGACAGTGCTTGGTAGGTTGTGGGTACACTGTCAACTTACAGTAACTCCTCAGGGTACAAGTGAGGAGCCACTGAGTTAGATTATAGGATTTAAAACTGGAGAAAACCTTAGAGATCACCTAATCTAACCCTTTTATTTTACACATGCAAAAACTAAGTTCCGGAGGTTTAATAATTATCACTAATCCTTAGTGAAGGGCCTGGAACTTAACAAGCACTTAGAAAATGTTTTTTTCATTTGTTTCTTGTCCAAGGATCACAAGGAACACACATTGACCAAGGGAGGAGGTAGCAGAGCCAGGATGCAAGTCTCAGCCCACTCACTCTAAATCTAGCACTATTTCCATTACACAAGAAAATCTGAGGTCCTCTCTCCCTCTAAAATTCTGTGACTTAACCATCCTAGATGGGTGAAAAACCCATAAATCTCAAGCTTGAAGGGAACCTTCCAAGACCTCTAGCGCAGGAATGTCAAATACTAATCAGAGACCCAAACTCTCCCAAACACAATCCAACCAGATTAAAACATTACTGGAAAATAATTAAGAAAAATAAATAAAAATGCAATAGAACATAGGTAATGTTACTATGTAGTTTTCTAAATCAGTATGAGACCCTGTTTCTATTTGAGTTTTGTACCACTTAACTAGAAAAATCTTCATTTAACAGATGAGAAATCTGAAACTGGGGATTAAGAAATGGTCACACAAGCTACTTAATTGGCAAAGTCTGAATTTGAACTCAGGTTCTATGATTCCAAGTTCAATTTTCTTTCCATTGCACCATGATCAAGACTTTCACAGAAAGACATTCCACAGCTTCTAGGATCTAACACTATTTACTCCTCCAGAGTGAGAATGGGGGATGGAAAGACACATTCTGTATATACTTATATGTTCACATCATCTTCTCCTTAAAATATAAAGCCCTTGAGGGCAAGAGTTGTGCCACTTTTGCCTTTGTCTTTCCAGTGCCCAGCAGAGGACTGGGTGGAGACAACATGGTGCTAGGAACTATCTTGGTTCCATATTGTCTCCATCCTTTCCTTCTCGAGACTATTAAGACATTTTCAATAACTAACAAGTGTATAAGAGAGTATAATTCACCTCTTTGGTTGCTCAATGGACTACTAACTTTACATTAAACTCACTTAAACTTTGCCTTCCCTCTATATCCAGGTCATCTTTTAACTCTTCCCTTCCCCATTAGAGGCAACTAAGGGGTGCAGAAGATACAATGTGGGACCTGGAGTCAAGAAGCTCATCTTCTTGGTTTCAAATGCTACCTAACTGTTTGACTCTGGACATTTAACCCTATTGGCCTCAGTTTCCCCCCCTGTAAAATGAGCTAAAGAAGGAAATGGCAAACCACTCCAATGCCCTTGCCAAGAAGCCCCAAATGGGTTCCCAAAGAGTTGGACACAACTGAGAAAAATGACTGACCAGCAACAATTCCCTCCAGGAGGCAGCGCCATCGCAGCCCCTGTTGGCACATCCTCACCAGACTCCCCACTGCTTGGCTTCCATTTGCTACTGAGAGCCAACTTCAACAACTCCAAGCAACATGCCAGAGTGTGGATTCCTCTCTTTTAAAATGTTTGCCAGCCCAATGACTGCAGCAAACTGTGCCCACAAAGATCCTCCCCTGAGGCCGACAGAGCTGGTGCTGGCCTCAGCACCACTGTCAATCACGGGTCACCAGCCTGAGGCCATTGAAGGACAAGCATGACAGACCGGAGCTTTAATCCCTTGCAATGTGATTACAGAGTGTGTCATTCGGCGACAATGTGCAGGAGTCACGTTGTCACCAACTGCTCCAAGGTCTGACTCTGGTCCCATTAGGCAACGGTTCCCAATCTCTGAAGTCTTCCCCCCCCCCCACTCAATACAGGCATGTTTTAAGGTTGAATCCTACTATTTTAGGACAGTCATGTGCCCCATTTGGGGCACACACACCCTTTTACATTTGGCTCTGTCTCTTTCCACACCTGCTCAATATGTTCTTTGTGTCTTTGGAGAAGACACAAAGAACACACTGTCTTCCTTCTCTCTTGTGTTCTCTGCTTCTTAATTTCCTTCCTACTTCCTTAAATCCTGTGCCATGCTATGCAGTAAAATAGATAAGTCACACACTACCTCTCACAGGAGGATCTGAGTTCAAATTCATCCTCCGCATGGTACAATGGCTTTAGAAGTTGAAGACCTGTATGAAATTCCTACCTCTGTCATTTATAATCTGTATCACCTTAGGCAAGTCTCTAAACCTGTTTAGGTCTCAGTTTCCTCATCTATAAAAAGAGCTGGAGAAGAAAATGGCAAACCATTCCAAGATCTTTGCCAAGGAAATTCAAATAGGGTCATGAAGAATCGGACACAACTGAAAAATAAAATGAAAGGATTAATCTAGACGGCCTCTAAGGACCTTCTGGCTTCTAGATGTTGGATTCTACTCCCTTCTGCCTGGAGACTTCAGAAACCCTCAGAAGGAAACTTGGCTACCCTCAGTTCTAAATGGCCCTTTCTTCCTGGAGGAAGCAATAAGGGGGATGTTATTTGAGTGGTGTTCTCTGTTAGGTCCACAGAAGGAAGCACTTTTATCCTAGATTCAGGCATCGTGTCAAGAAAAGAAACTGTAATGGGTTTGGCAATAATTTTTTTAAATTGCTGAACTTTTTTTTTTACATAGTTCTGCTGGGTTATATGCCTTTGACGTGCGACATTTTAAAGATTTATAAGGTAGGCAAGAGGGCCTAGTTCTCCGGATCACCCAGGTTGCTCCAGTTTGAACACCTAAAGATCCACATTAATCAAATGCTTCACTCCCCCTCCCCCTTTCCAGGGTAAGAGTAGAAACAAAGATTACTTTATTCCTAGGACTTTTTTTCCCATTCCATGTTTTTGCCATGGCAAAATGGGAATCAGGTTCTATAAAGGAGTGATTAAATGCAAGTTTCTGTTAAAAAAAAAAAAGGCTGTGTTTGGGGGAGTCTGAAGTCTTCTTCCAGTATTAAATAGAAAGACCTTAATCAATAAGGAAAATGTGTTTCTTGTGTGGACACACACACAGGCTATTCATATAGATGTCAGCTTCTTCAACTTTGTACTTTCTTGACCCCCGCCCCCATTTCTTTTAAAAGATGTAGGCTTGGACCTAAAAGCTCCCAAGCACTAGAGGCTGCCAATGTGTTCATGAGCCATCCATTGTTATCAAAGGGCAATTCATGTTTCTCTGGTCTTCGAACCCTCCATTTTAAAATAAGCTCCACCTCAAAGGAGAGAATCCATATATTTCAAAAGATGCTTTGTTATTGAAGAGATCACTAAAAGCCCATCAGCTCAGGGTTTTTCTTGCTACTGGGCTTTTCCCTTTTCAATAACAGACAAAAGAGGACCCCTCCCCCCAATATGTTTGCCCATTTCTGCTTGTGTTTGTCTCAAATATAAAAGGGATTTTGTTATCACGAGATATTCCTGAAGAAATTGAGTTCAGAGCATCATTCCTACCAAGGGGAGAGATGAGGGTAAGGGTAGGAAAGGGATTCATGGGGGACCAGTGCCTCTTTGCTGGCATCCTCCCTGCACACCCAGCACCATCTAGTGGTAGATGACAATGTGGCATAATCAGAAAGAAAATTATTTGGTTTGGGGGTGTCTGGAAAAGCCATGTTCCAAAGCAAGCAGATAGAGATGCTTAGCAGCATTCTTCCAAAATGTAGCTACCAATCTACCATCATTCACTCTGAAAATGATGCACAATGAAGCTTTCATCCCTGACCCTCACGAACCTGTGCTTCCTGTCTCTTGGTACATGGCAGAATCAATTAAGTAAATATGCTTTTTTGGAAACAATGTAAAGACTAACAGACTGCCTTCTGGGGGGGGGGGGGGGAAGCAAGATTAGTGGGAAAAAAATCATGAAATTTTGAATAAATAAATTAATAAATAAAAATTTAAAAAAGTAAATATGCTTTTAAAATATATCAAAATTGTTTGCCTATCATGACTTGATATTATAGTAATGCTTTCATTGTTGAGTTTATTCTACATGAGAAAAATTTTCTTTTAAAATGACTGAAACTCATTTCGGTTGTGTCTGACTCTTTGTGACCCCACTTGGGGTTTTCTTGGCAAAGTGTGGTTTGCCATTTCCTTCTCCAGTTCATTTAACAAATAAGGAAACTGAAACCAACAGGATTAAGAGATTTGCCCAGGATCACACAGCAAATAATTGTCCGAGGTGAGATTTGAACTCAGGTCTTCCTGACTCCAGGACCAGAACTCTATTATTATCTGACTGCCCTGAATCTCATCCCATTTAGATAAAATTTGTAAAATGTTAATATAGTGCCTAGTACTAGGTTTTCTTCTCCTTTTCATTTCTTCTACCATTTCACACCTTTAAGCACCAACTTTTAAAAAATTTATTAGTTATTGATACAATTATTTCTAAAATATGTTACATGTTCCTTGGGCTTCTTTTTTTTTTAGTGTTTTTTTTTTTTGCAAGGCAAATGGGGTTAAGTGGCTTGCCCAAGGCCACACAGCTAGGTAATTATTGAGTGTCTCAGGCCAGATTTGAACCCAGGTACTCCTGACTCCAGGCCCGGTGCTTTATCTACTATGCCACCTAGCTGCCCCATTCCTTGGGCTTCTTGAAATACACTGCATTGATTTCCTCTTGACTGTAATTATGAATAATAATTTGTACATTAAAAAACTCATATTTGCATTTTTTAGATTTTCCACTTTTTCTTCTTTCCAAATTATTGGCTATTACTCTTGAAAGAAAAATGGTGGGTGAAGAAGGGAGAACTGTGATTTCATCAATGAAGGGAAGCCCCAGTGAGCAAACTCCTTCTATTCAGATCAATACTTGCTCTATATACCTAGAGTCTTAATGACAATGAATGATTAAATAATGGATGGGTCCAAGGTCATGTAGCTAAAAACGTCTCAGGACCCCCTGGGTCCAGGGGGTCTATGAACTTAAATGAAAAAGGAATAAAAAAGGAACTTAAAAAGTATCTATTGAGGGGCAGTTACGTGACCCAGTAGATAGAGCATCAGGAGGACCTGAGTTCAAATTTGGCTCAGACACTTAATACTTACCTTGGGCAAGTCACTTTGCCTTGCAAAAAAAATCAAAAGAAATATATTCAGTTCCTTTCTGTGCACAGAACTATCTGATCCTCACGAGTGTATGAGGTAGATGCTATCATGATCCTCTTTCTCCAATGCATTTTTTTTTTTGGCAAGTAATCATGCTTAAGTCATTTGCCCAGGGTCACACAGGCTGAGGCTGGATTTGAACTCAAGTCTATCCTACTCTGGGACTGGTGCACTAGCCACTGTGCAACCTAGCTGCACCTCCCTTTTTAAAAACAAGATCTAAATGTTTATTAGAATGGAAAATTTTACATTTTAAGCTTCATGCTGTGCGGAAACTGAAGTAGACATAAGTTAAATGACTTGCCCAGGTTCACATAACTTGTGTCTGAGGCTGTTCTTTCTAACTTCAGGTTCAACTCTATCCACCCTTGAGTTTAAAATGGTAGAAGGGCTAATCCTTTCTTTTTTTCTTGCTCCTGGGATTTTCTCTTTTCAATAACAGACGAAAGAAGTCCCTCCCCACCAATATGTTTGTCCATTTCTGCTTGTGTTTGTCTCAAGTATAAAAGGGATTTTGTTGTCACTAGATGTTCCTGAAGGAATTGAGTTCAGAGCATCCTATTACTGTGGCTATTTTTCAAAGGATATTTGCTTGGATTACTTTGCAGAGGAGATAGCCTTTGGTTGAACCAGTAGTAATGAAAGACACCAAGCCTCTTTGCTTGCTCTCTTCTCCTCCACCAGATAAGCAGCACAGTTTTACCAACAGGTTCCTTTAGTTTCCTTCCTAATCTTATGTGTTCTAATGTTATAACTTTAAGAACATTATTTTGGGTTAGAGGCTTCACTAGACTGCCAAAAGGAACCATGCCACAAGAGGTAACAAATCTCTTCTTCAGAAGCTTGCTTCTAGTCATATGATAAATATTAACATTTAAAAGGACCATAGATTTCATTTAGTAGAACCCTAACATTTTGCCAGGTGAGGCCCCTATCTTCCCCTTTTCAAATTTTGTGTGAGCTGAGAAATTGGGTAAGCAACTTTGTTAGACTTGGGTTGAAAAGGAGAAAAAACTAAATGGGGGTTGGAAGAAGAGAGAGAATTCAGAACTCAAAAGTTTTAAAATATGAATGTTAAAACTTGATTATACATGTAACCAGGGGGAAAAAAGAAAAGAAAATATATTCAAAAAAGAAAAGAAAGACGTATAAAAATGAAAAAAAAAGCTAGACTGAGTTGAGAAGGTGAGGGGACTTTTAGATGAATATGAGCTTTACTGCAGGAACTTTGTACACCTTTTTTTGATTGCTCAGAAGTTTTTTTTTTTCCCTTGAATTAGTTCTAACCTACTTTCTAGACAATTGAGATTGCTGGTTAGGTAATTACCAGATAAATGAGACGTTACTGTATGTGATTTGTATATGCTCCAGGCAAAGCAATTTCTTCAAAAACATAAATACATTTAGATGAATCCTGATATAATGAAACTATACAGTAGATATCACATGCTCTTTCCCTTGAGAGAGGTGTTATAAGGTTGTCCACTTGCAGGCAAGATCTTGGTGACTATAGCTTCTTGCATTCCTCATATAACCTTCTATTAGTTTGGAACTGAACAGATAACTTTTGTATAATTGTGACAGAACACTCTTGTGATATAAGATGCAAGGATATTTTCAGAAAGACCTGGGAAGATTTATATGAACTGATACAAAGTGAAGTGAGCAGAACCAGAAGAACATTGTACCCAGTAACAATAATATGATAAACAACTGTGAAAGACTTAGCTTCCCTGATGATTACCAAAGGACTCATGATGCAAAATGATCTCCACCTCCAGAGAGAGAAATGATGAACTCTAAATTCAGACTGAAGTATTTTTTCTTTCACTTTCTAAATTTTTCTTGCTTTTTTTTTTTCAACATGGTATTTCTTGCCTTCTCAATGAATGGAAGAGTGGCAGGAAGAAGGAAGAGAATTCAGAACAGAAAAATAAACTTTTAAAAAATGGATTCCTTTCCCTAAATCGGTGACAGCTTAAGAAAGGAAACATTCATTATCCCTAACATTCGGTCTTAGTTCTAGTAATATGAATGATTTCAGAAAGTGATCCTGCCTAGGGGCAGACACCACCTGGAGCTGTCCACTTCCTCAAGAGTCGTCCACCATCTGTGTGTATTTAGAAGTTAAAACAAGAAAGAGAGGGGTGTGGAATGTTCTATTAGAAAAGTAACATCTATTAAGACGTTTTGCTGGGAGCAGGACAAGCAGCCTAGTCACTCCTGGCTCTCCACTGCCTTCACCTTCTCCTTAGTGTGTAGAAAGAGAGCAAGGCAAAAATGATACCCTGCCATCCGAGAACCTAGGGGATGGAGGCCCCAGTCAACTAATTCTGTTTCTGTGGAACAGTGGACAGAGCACTGCCCTTAGAGTCCGGAGGATGAGAGTTCAAATCCAGCCTCAGATATTTGACTCTCATTAACTGTGTGACCTGGGGCAAGTCACTTAACCCTCATTGCCCCACATCCAGGGTCATCTCCAGTCATCCTGGTTTATATCTGGCCACTGGATTCAGATGACTCTGGAGGAGAAAGTGAGGCTGGTGACTTATTAGTACAGCATCCCTCTCATTCAAATCCAATTCACAGGCTTGTGATGGCATCACTTCTCCTATGTCATGATCTTCTTGAAAAATGAAGGACAAACATCATCATCATCATCATCATCATCATCATTATTATTATTATTATGTCTGCTCCTGTCCTATTATGAGCCAACTCTCACCTCAAATCCCCTAATTCTTATGATTCAGTCATTCTCTGCTGATGAGGTGGGGGGAACCCAAAGTCATTGCCCCCAAAGGAAGCCCTTCCTGTGCTCCCACTACCTCTCTCTAATATGCATTGAAATTAATACATTGGCTCCACATTTGCTATCTTTCCCTACCCTTTCCCATTATCCTGTTGTCCAGACTGATGTCCTTTATTCTAAGTCTATTCATCTCATCCAAGATTCTTTCCCACCTTTTTCAGCTCCCTGAAATAGAGATCCATCCAGAAAATATTTCATCCCTGGTCAGCTTCCTACTTTCATGATCCTTGGAATAGGAGGAGGAATAGACTTATTCCATGCTCCTTGATGCAAGTAACTGTGCAAATAAGATACTTACAGGATAAATAAGAGGCTCCACAGTGGATGGAATGCTGGCCTTTAGTCAGGAAGAAATGAGTTCAACTCCTGCCTCAGATACTTCCTAACTTTGTGACCCTGATCAAGTCACTTAATTCTGACTCAGTTTCCCCATCTAGAAAATAGAAGGAAATGGCAAAACACTTTAGTATCTCTGCCAAGAAAACCCCATATGGGATCATGAAGAGTCAGATATGACTGAAATGACTGAACAACAAGGATAGATTTCACATAGGAGGTCATTTTAGAGGAACTGGGCAAGACTGAAAAACTTCTGAATCATAAATAAAGAATAATTTCAGAGGAAGGAACTAAGATGGAGGTTTCTTGAAATAGGTATGATTTTTAACTGAGACTTGAAAGAAGCAAGGGAAGTCAAAAGTCAGAGATGAGGAGGGGGACAATTCCAGGGATGGGGTTAGCCAGTGAAGACACCCAGAGTCAAGAAATGGAGTAGCATGTACAAGGAGATGTTTCCCAAGATCCTCGTTCAGGTTCTCTGCTTCACTTGGTTGAGGGACCTAAGAAACGTTCCCAATTATGTCTTAACACACTGAGATCAGATGTGAACAGTTGGCAGGAGTTTAAGCACTTCTATTATCTTTAACCATATGGTGTTTATATGTGTTTGTATATGTTCTCTTTTCACGGATTCAAGGTGATCAGAAAATAAAATGATGAGCTTGAAGGTGAAATTTACCACACATTGGAACTGATTCTCATGGTGCTCATGATCCTTCTGGAAGAAACTGTAGATGCCATGTGGATTTGTCTCCCTTTGAATAAATAAGGCAGAAACAAGATTCTCAGACTTAACATCATAAACATCAGAGCTGGAATGGATTTTAAAAATAATTTTAACCAACCTCCATATTTATCAAGGGAGGAAACACAAGATGAAAGAAGTATGGATTTCCTTGTGTCTCCTTTTGTGAGCCCCTGCAAAGGACTGAGTTTTCACCTTTTTTGGTGTACTCCCTGCTAAAAGAGTCCCAGGCACATAGTAAGCATTTATTAAATGTTATTGAACAATGGAATAATTCCAGAGGACCAATGAAAAGCATGCACCTGCCTTCTGACCAAGAGATTAGAGAGACTTACTATGCAGAATTAGACACACATTTTGGATGTAATCAATATGGGATTTATTTTGCTTGACTGTATGTTTATTATAAGAGCTCTGGGATGTGTTTTGTTTTGTTTTGTTTTTTCCAAGGGAGGAGGATAAGTAAGAGGGAGGAAAAATAAGTGCTTAATAATTGAGAAAAAATGTTATTTTTAAAAGGCATTTCTCAAGTGCCTACTATGGGTTAAACATTAGTGATGCAAAAAAAAGTTAAAAGGTAGCCTCTGCCCTCAAGGAGTGAACTTTTATTTTATGCATTAATATCAAAATGTCCTTTGTAATCTAACTGGAGAGACATCATGCAAACAACTGTATCCTGACAAGCTATTGAAAAGATAGAGAGTAATCAAAGGGCAGCTATGTGGCAAAGTGGACAGCACTACAGACCTGCAGTTAGGAAGGTGTATCTTCCTGAGTTCAAATGCAGGCTTAGAAATTTTCTATCTAGGTGACCCTAGGCATTTCATTTAATTCTGTTTGTCTCAGTTTTCTCATCTGTAAAATGAAGTGGAGAAGGAAATGGCAAACCCCAGTCCAGTATCTTTGCCAAGAAAACCACAAATGGGTCAAGAATAGTTAGAAACAAGTGAAACAACTAAGCAACAGCAATTTAAAAAAAAAAGACCTTAGAATTAAGAAGGATTGTGAAAGCCTTCCTATAGAAAGTGGGACTTTTGCTTGTCAACTTTTGATTGACTGAACTGACAATTTAGCATTGGCCTCCTATAACATGAAAGCTGAAATCAGAGGTGGTAGTTGTCCACAGTCTTTAAACACACAAACCGTATCCATCTGAGCAAGTCCTTGCAATAAACTTGGTGGTTGTTTAAGGGGTCAGTAAGTTTCCATATGGTGAACAGAAGGAAATGGATAAGCCAGGACACAATCAGTGTGTTCAGTTAGAGCCAACATTGGTGAACTGCTAATAGTAGGTGTTAAGTTAGTCCCTCAAAGGCCCCAGACCATAGATTAATCTTTAGTATTTCTTTTATTCATTTTTTTTCCTTATGTACTACATCACATATTTCCGGTGTGTAGAAAATGGATTCTTTGACCAGCTTGATCAATAGTTCGTTTCAATGAGCTAGGGTCTATCTGCCAGAAATTACTCCACATATGGTCTTGTTTCTTCTTTGGCTTTTCACCAACATGCAGCTTCCTAAAGCCTTCCATGAAGCTAAGTTATTTTTAAAAGGGAGGGGTGGAGAGGAAGAGAGAGAATGAGAGAGAAAAAGAGACCCACATTCATGGAGTCTTGGAAAACATTATCTACTTAAATATCCCATATTCAATATTAACAAGTTAACTCCTTTCTCTTTGCTGGTGTTCTTCCTATAGTCTAGGGTTCTGTAGTCCATAAACTTGTTTTTCTTTAAGCTAGATAACTGCATTTCACTACATTTGGTTTTCTTCATAACCCGAGATGTTTATTTTATGCATTAATATCATAACATTCTTTGTAGTTTGGTGGTATGGTGTTAAAAAGTTGTTTATAGTTAAAATCATTTAAATTAGAATTGGAAAAATCTGGGTTTGAAGGCTACACTTGCCATTTTACTACCTGTGTGACTTTGGACATGTTAATTCATTTCTTTGACGTTCAATTTCTTTCTGTAAAATGAAAAAGTTGAAAGGATGGCTTGTAAAGTTCCTTCCAGAGGGCAGCTAGGTGGCACAGTGGATAGAGCACTGGCCCTGAAGTCAGGAGGATCTGAGTTCAAATGTGACCTCAGACTCTTAATAATTTCCTAACTGTGTGAATTTGGGCAAGTCACTTAATTCCATTGCCTTAAATAAACTTTTTTTAAAAGTTCCTTCCAATACTACAACCATGACCCTATCATGCCATAATCAAAGTAAATATAAGATTTTTACTTCTAGGTTATCAAAGTTTGAAGAGATTTTGAGTTCTCTTTATTACAACAAGGTGATTTTCCTCTTAGATGGTGGTGCAAATATAGACTGACACTTCTCCTTTCTTCTTATTTTTGAGGTAATTCTACCAACCTCAGACATCTAGATGTGTGTCTTGGACAAGTCACTTAACCCCATTGCCTTGCAAAAAAAAAATGAAGTAAAGGAATTAGACATAAAAGGTGATACTATAAACTAGTTAGTAGAACAAAAGGCATAGTTTATCTGTCAGATCTATGGAAAGGGGAAGAATCTATGATGAAATGAGAAAGAGGACATTATAAAATGCAAAATAGATCATTTTAATTTCACTAAATTAAAACTTTGCACAAATAAAATCAATGTAACCAATATTAGAAGGAATTCAGTAATTGGAAAACAGTTTTTACAGTTAGTGTTTCTGATAAAGGATTCATTTCCAAAATATATATAGAGAACTGAGTCAAATTTATGTCATTCTTCAATTGATAAATGGTTGAAGGATATGAAAAAGCATTTTAGAAGAAAAAATAAAACTATCTATAGTATATGAAAACAATACTCTAAATCATTATTTGATTACAGGAAGTTATACTATCTCACACTTATCAGATTGATCAAGATGACAAAAAAGGAAAATGATCAATATTGGAGGGGATGTCAGAAAACTAGGACCCTAATGCACTGTTGGTGGAGTGAGGAATTGATCCAACCATTCTGGAGAACAATTTGGAACAACACCCAAAGGACAATAAGACCTTGATGTATATATACCCCTTGATACAGCAATACCACTACTGTGTCTGTATGTCAAAGAGATCATATAAATAGGGAAAAGGTACACATGTACAAAAAAGATTCATAGCAACTCTTTACATGGTGGCAAAGAACTGGAAATTGAAGGGATGCCCATCAATTAGGAAATAACTGAACAAACTGTGCTATATGAATGTGATGGAATACTAGAGAAATTTGAGGGATGAGACTTCAGAAAAGCCTTGGAAAGACTTGCATGAACTGATCTTTAGTGAAGTGAGCAGAACCAAAAGAACATTATAAATATTAACAGCAACACTGTGAAATGATCAACTATGAGAGACTTAGTTCTTTTCAGCAGTACAATGATCAATGATAACTCTAAAGGACTTGTGATGGAAAATATCATCTACATCCAAAGAAAGAACTATGGAGTCTAAATGTAGACCAAAGCATACTATTTTCAGTTTTTTAAATTTGTTTTATACTTCATGTTTCCCCCCCGCCTCAGGTTTTTTCCCTTTTGTTCTGATTCTTCTTTCACAATGCAAATAACATGGAAATATGTTTAACATAGTTATATATGTTTAACATATCAGATTACTCACTGTCAAAAGGAGGGAAAAAATATGGAACTTAAAACCTTGAAGGAAAATGAATGTTGAAAACTTTCTTTGCATGTAGTTGGGAAAATAATATTTTTAAAAAATTCATTTGCATTGACAACTTGTCATTCTTTACTTGGAGGAAGGCATTCTCCAAAAGTTCCATTCCTGAATGTCTGGGAATATTGATACCTCTTTACTACAAGTCTATGTAAAAAGCATCTTGCTTTTCTCTAATAAACCTAGAATAAAACTTGGCCTAAGAATTTCTTATAAATAAATAAATTAATTAAAAAACTATCTTTGCATATAGCAGGAAAAATAAATGAATTTTTTAAAAAAGAAATATAATAAATATTTTAAAATAATAAAAGATAATCTAGATTTTGTCAACTAATAGATGTACAAGTATCTTTAACCAAGGGCTAAAACTCCCAAGGCATCCATCAAATGTCCCTTTCTCTTTACGCAGCATGGCTCCTGAGGGTCACCCTAATCCCATAAAAATAAATACCTAAAGATATAAAAGGGAGAGCACATCTTTCACCTGTTTTTAATAATCTCTCCTGTCCTAGTACAACACATACCCAGAAGTTAAGTGCTACTTTAAATATCCAAATGTCATTATTGATATCCTTAAGGAGAAGCAGTGTCTTATTCTGTTTGGGACTCTCTTCATTCAGATGAAATCACTGATCAAAGCTGAATTAATATATATCTAGTGATGCTGTAAAGCCGCAGATGGGGGTCTTTTTCCTTCCCCCCCCCTTTAAAGGAAATGAATGCTTTTCCTAAATAAAATCAATCATTGAATAATGCAAATAAACCATTGAAGAAAAGCAAACCAATAACAAACTCATGGGCTCTTTTATTATTATCTTATTGGTAAAAAAAAAAAAGAGGACAACCATGTGAATGAACTTTATCAAGGGAGATCCAGCATTAATCTATCATGACTAGCACTATTTTTGCTAAAGTTTGATGTTAACTTCTTTTAAGTGCTTCAAGGCAGTGTAAACATTGTTCATTTTGACTCTTTTTCATTCTGCATCATTTCATGTACATTGACATCTTTTTGAATTCTTTGTATTGGTCATTATTTTGAGGAAGTCATTTTCTAAAGCTTCCATTCCTAAATATCTGGGAATATTGACACCCCTTCTCCACATGCCTATCTAAAAATTATTTTGCTTTTTTCTCTAATACACCTAGAATAAAACTTGACCTAATAATTTCTTACACTGCTCTTTTTCTGAAAAAAAAAACAACTTAGATTCTCATTGGAAAATTGGCCCTTCACCTCTGGTCAACAATATATTTACTTAATGGCAACCATTTTTCTTAGCCCCAAGATGGGAAAATGTACTTCTCTCTTTTCTTCACTGAGGGAGGACACCGTGTATAGGATATACTGCATCAACTATAAGACTTAGTTGGTATATTTGTTGACTTTTCTGACTTTCTTTTCCCTCATCTTTCTTTTATATTCTTTTTTACAAGGGATGATTCTTTGGGAAAGAGAGAGAAGAAATATATTGGAAATGAAAGGGATAATAAAACCCAACATAACAATAAAAGTTCAAAAAATTAAATATGATTTCTGTTTTAGGTATGGGGTTTGATTTAGGAGAGTTATTTAGCAATCAACCTTTGGTAGAAATGGTTTTCAGAATTCTTTTTGTCCTCATTTTGATTGAGTTAATCTTTTTTAAGTTTTCTTTGATCATGATTATAACCATTCCCTAAAGTAATGCAGACCATTATAAAATGCTTTAGCAATATTATTAGATTCCATCACTATATGCAGAAAATCTCAATTCCTCCTCACCCAGGTTCATAGGATCTTAGATTTAGAGCTGAAAGCATCTGAGGTGCCCTCTAACTCAGCATCTGCATTTTGTACATAAGGAAACTGAGATACATTTATCCATCTATTGCATTTTAAGGAAGCAAAGTTCACATTCTTTATATTCCAATATCAACACTTGTACAGGATTTAATAATGCAGCAGGTTTCAAATATTTTAACTCATTAAATTAAACAAATACAAAAGTTATGATCCCAAAAGGAACTGCTCTGACTTGTACAAACAGAAAACTGATTATACAATCAATCTAAAACAACAAAGGGAGAAAAAAATGCCTGTTTTATTCTAGGATATTCCAAAATCTTGGGAATCCAATAAAAATCAATACTGCAATTGTCTCTAGAAATATATTGTCCATTGCCCTATTTTTCCATTTACATTCCTTTGACTTTCCTGACTATAATTCTTTATATTTCTCCCCTCTCCTTAGAGTGCAAGCTTCCTGAGGGAAAGGACTGTCTTACTTTTTGTATTGTAGCCCCAGAACTTAGGACAGTTCTTATTAAGCACTTAATAAATGTTTCCCTTTCATTCATTTTTCTAGCTATTATATATCATGAGAATCTGTTCAAGGCACTGTGAGTTAAAAAAAAAAAAGCAAAAGCCTGGTTCTTGCTTTCAAAAAGTTTGGAGTTTAGACAGGGAATGAAAATATAAAGTACAAAAAAATTAATAGTCCAAGAAAGTAAAGTATATGTACCAAATTAACCAATACAAGCAATAAATACTTTAAAAGTTCAAAGGGGATAGATGTCATTATTGACTGTATAACAACAAAATTATACATTTACAGATGCTTTATGAAGAAAGTGGGACTTAAACTGGGCCTTGAAGGATGGAATAAAATTTGCTTAGAGAGAGGGGGAAAATGGAACCTTCCATTCCAAGCTGGGAAAAACATCACTAGCAAAGACTTGGATCTGGGAATGTACAAGATCTGTTTGAGAAGCAGTGAGCTTCTAAGCTCACTAAGTAGACCAAGCTCTACCTTGGTCAGAGCAAAAGGTTCAGGTCAAGGAATAATGGATAACAATAAAATTTGAAAAGTAGTGGAATTATGGAGGATCTTGAATGCCAGGTTAAGGAATTTGAACTTTATATTGTAGGAAATGAGAACCTGTTAAAAGTTTAGAGCAGGAGAGTGACAAGATGAAAGCAATAATAAAAGGGTATAATAATAATTAACCTGGCAGCACAGGAATATAGGATGGATGGGGTGGGGGGCAGTCTTTGGCCTAGGAGACTATTAAGAGCTCTGGTTTCTTTGAAGTAGGGGACTATCATTCTAGAGCACTGCATTTAGAAGTAAAAAAATGAAAGACAAAGGTTGTAGTAGAAAGATTGCTAGACTAAGTCTGGAAGACCTAGGCTCTAATCTGTCTCAGATACTAATTGTGTGATTCTGTGCAAGTCACTTGCCCTCAATTTCCCCATCTATGAAAAGACAATGTTAGATTTGATGATTTCTGAGGTCCTTCTAGCTCCAATCTAGGATCTATGGGGTTTTTTTTCAATCTATTGATTAGTTTTGATAAAATATTTTCCCCATTTTAATTTTTTTTGTTTTAAGAGATTTTACTCTGGGAGGAAAGAAGGGGCATTGGGAAATGTAGATTATGTAAAAAGCAAAATAATAGCAAGAAAAAATGTATTTTTAAAAGATGCCACCTAATAAGTGATTATTAAAATTAAATAATTATAAGAGCTTATTAAAATAATAAAAACCACAAGGCTGTATTGAATGAAGGTAAGTTAGGCCACTGAACAGAAGAGTAAGAGGCAATGGTGATTCTGGACCTAGGATCTGTGGTCATGCTATACACACAAAAATGAAGAACTAAGGCTCAGAGAGATTGGTGATTTGCCCGGTGTCACACAGTCCTGTACCGTTGGATCCAAGTCTGACACTCTATTTGCTATGCCCTGCTTCTTCTCATAGTTGAAGTTCACCAATATCATTTTTAATAGTAGAAGACAAAGTCACTTGCTGTGCATTAGTAGGGAAATGTTTGTTCACTGATTTACAGAATCTCTGAGTTGAAAGAGATGCCAAAAGTCAACCAGCCTAATCCATTTCCAGAGACATAATGAAAAACTGGTAATACATTGGATTTGAAATGAGGATGCATACAATTCTATGTTGGCATTTTTCCTTATGACCTGTGTAAATTTGAACTTGTGGCTTAACCTCTATGGGTCATAATGTCCCCATGTATAAAACTTAGGGGCCTGGACTAGACCTCCCTGAGCCTTCTTTTTTGTTCAGTTGCATCTGACTCAGTGACCCCCATTTGGGGTGATCCTTCTACCACATCATTAATAATTGGTCATTTGACCTCTGATTGAATACCTCCAATAATAAGGAATAAGAAGAATGGAAGTTAGGAGGGGCTTGGTTATAATGGACTTTGGATGTCAAGCAGAGCATTGTATTTGCCTCTGGAGGCAATAGGAGGACACTGGAATTTATTGAATGTGTTGGGCGGTTGGGGGAAGAACGTGCTAAGTACTTAAATATCCTCACTTGATCCAAGTACCACTATTATTATCCCCATTTTACAGATGAGGAAACTAAAGTTAAGTGACTTACCCAGAGTCACACATCTAGTAAGAATCTGAGATCATATTCAAACTTAGTCTTCCTATTCCAAAACCAGTACCCTACTCTCTATGCTACCACATGCTTGGCAATAGTGAACTCTCTACTTCCTAAGATAACCATGTTGGGGTGGCTCTAATTGTTAGGATAACTTCCCTTATTACTGAACTTCATGTACCCAATGCTCATACTTCTATGCTTTTGGGTTAAGCAGAAAAAGTTTGGTCTCTGTTACAAATGGCAGTCTTTCAGGTCCTTGAAGACCTCTTCTCCTACACCTTCTCAGCTCCAGGTTAAATATCCAAACAATTTCTTTATGACATGATTTCTATTCCCCTTAGAATTTTGCTCTCCCTGCTCTGGATACGCCCTAGCTTGTAAGTGTTCTTCTGAATGAAAAGAGAGCATCAATTTTATCACTGACTAGGAATGCAAGACAAAAAGTCCCTAATTATCTTTCTCTTCTCTTCCTGATGAATGAAGTCCCAATGATTGGCATGATAGGAGTGGAAAAGAATTGAAAAGACTTTTCTCAGTCCCCTGCAAATAAGGTACTGAGTGACAGTTCAAAAACAATCAAAGAACTTCAAAAGACATATTTAACCTAAATCTTAAGACTTCTATTGGCTGACTGTAGCTTTGGGTTTTAAAATCACAAAAGAGCAAGATAGCCCTGAGGCTATTTGCTAAAAGTGCTCAAAATTCTTTTAAAGGAATAGAAAGTGTCACACTGCTATGGTATTTCAGCACAAAACCAATGAATGGATGACTGAATATTGAAGAGGATATCCTAGGCTTCAACAGGAGCCCATAGCTAGGCTAGCCAGATGATATCAGCAACTCTTCCAAGAGAACTATAAATAGAGGAGGCATCTAGTGAGGATGGCACCTAGGTATGAGTTGTCCTAGTATTCTTACTGTCATCCTGGTCACATATGATCCCATATATCCCCTCCCAGATTTCCTTCCTATGCAAAATCTTTCTCCCAATATGGAACTGAAAAGAAGGGAGGAACTTTTCCTTACAATGTATTTTACTATGTTGATAATTTTTATTATTTGTTATTATTATTATTAAATCTTTATTATGTTGTTTTTGCTTTGAAATCAAGTGCACTTTGGTTGATCTAAAAGGAATTTGTTGGAAAGGGGGTTATGAGCTGATCTTAAGTGGAAGCTGGCCCAAATTATGCCTTGATTGGGAGGTTAGGAAGTAGTCTTCAGGGAACTCACAGTTGAGAGCTAGACAACCCCAAGAGTTTAATGAAAGATTCCAAATGTATTGCAATAAAAATGGAGTACAAGGGTCTTATCAACTTCTTGATTGAATACTTGGTTTGGGGAGAGTAAAAAAGGATAAGAACTAAGACTATAGGAGAGGTATTAGGGAATCAGCAAGAAATGAATAAATGAATGCTGGAAGGCAGAAAAGACCCCTTTGGAATTAGGTAGCATAAATATTTAGTAGCTGAAATGCATGGAAAGGAATCAGAGGGGATGATCTAGGGTTGGAGACTGACAGCAAAAATTTGGAAGAAGGTAAATGGAAGAGAGGAACCTAGAGTAAAGATATGGAGAGTCAGTCAATGTCTTTTTTAAGTGCCTACTATTATGCCAGTTAAACTCTGCAGATTTAAAGAAAAACAAAAACAGAAACAGCCTTGGCCCTTAAAGAGCTCAATCTAATGGGGAGACAACAAGAAAACAAATATGTTTAAATTATATGTACAGGATAAATAGGAAATAATTAAAAGAAGGACTTAAGAGGGCAGGGTTGCAAAAGGTTTTCTGTAGAACATGGAATTTTAGTCAGGGCTTAAGGAACCCAGGAAAGGCAAGAGGCAGAGATGAGGAGGGAGAGAATTCTAGGTATGGGGAGCATCCAAAGAAAATGGTAGGAGCCAAGAGGGAGTATCCTATTCATAGAAATCAGATTGAAAAGTACATTTTGGGAGTAAGATATAAGAAGATGGAAAGGTAGGAGGGTCTTGGTTATAATGGACTTTGAATGACAAACAGAACATTTTGTATTTATCCCTGGAGGCAATAGGAAGCCATTAGAGTTTATTGAGCACTTATGGGGAAGGGGAGAGCAGGATGGGAGGAGTATGATCTGAATTTTAGGAAAATCACTCTCGTGGCTACATGGGAGCTTGAATTGGAGTGAGGAGAGACATGAGATAGGCAGATCTACCAGCAGCGAGTACAGAAATAAAAGCATGAGGTGATGAGAGTGGTAGCAGAATCAGAGAAAAGAAAAAAAAAAAGGAATGAGATACTGCAGAGGTAAAATCAATAGGCCTTGGCAATATATTGGATATGAGGGGTGAGAGATAGTGAGACTTTGACAATGACAAGAAAAAACTTGGAGGTGGGAAAAGAGGAGTTAGAAGAAAAATAACAAATTCTGTTTTGGATATGTTGAGTTTAAGATCCCATTCAAGATGTCTGAAAGGCAATTAGAGATAAGAGACTGGAAGTCAACAGAAAGATTAAGGCAGGACAGGTCAGATTTAAGAATCATCAGGATGGTGAGTGAGATCACCAAGAGAAGTTTAGAGGGAGAAGAGGGGTACCTGTTGGACACCTAGGATCTGAAGTCATGATCTGGATAAAAGATAAAACAAAGGAGACTGAGAAGGAGCAATCTGATACACAGGAGAACCACTTGAGAAGTGTCCCAAAACTAGAGAGAAGACTATAAAGAAAAAGAGAGTAATCAACACTGTCAACAGCTGCAGAGAGATCAAAAAGAATGAGAATTGAATAAAGGCCATTGGATTGGGCAACTAAGAGAGACTGGGCAACTGGAGAGAGGAGTTTCAATGGAAGAATGTAGTTGGATGTGGAATTATAAGAGGTTAGAGAGAGAGAGAGTAAGAAGACAGAAAAGTGAAGGCATCCATTGTGCCTTACAAAGAGCAGAAAATAGAGGTCAAAAGGGAGAGATTGAAAATAATTGAAAGAATGGGAACTACAGAGGGTGTAATCTGTTTGGGGAGACAGGGAAGAATGGGATCAATTGTACACACGGAAGGGTAGATTTTGGTAAGAAGCAAGGGAGTTCATAGCAAATGACCTCATTTTTTTTCTTCTTAGTTAAATTTGAGGCAAGGTTCTCAGCTGAAAGAGTGGAAGTAGGAAGAACCAGACAGAGGAAGTTTTTAGAGGGATGAAAATATTTGGAATGGATGCTGTAGAGAGTGGGACAGTGAGTTGGAGGATTAGAAGTAGTACATTGCAAAGAGTACTGGAACTAGTATCTTGAAACCTAGATCCAAATTTTAATTCTTCCATTTTTTTACCTGTGTGATTTTAAGTAAATTATTTGCCCTCTTTCAGACTAGATCCTTTACAAACCTAAATCTATTATTCTTCTCTTCCTAAGAAACTAAAACTTCAGTCAATGACTCAACAAAGTTCTTTGCATTCTTTCAACATGGACCATGGAGAGGTACTCCTCAGATACCTCCAAACAAAGGCTTATGACCACAGGTTAGGGCCAAATGCCCTCAGTTGATCAGTATTGCTATCAAATTAATCAGGCATTCTTTAATCAACTTCTCTGTTCAGTATTTTTAAAAATTAGTCCTAGTGTGACTTCCCCATAGGCATCTAGGTGATGCGGTGACTAGAGCACTGGCCTGGAGTCAGGAAAAGTCTGAGTTCAAATTCTGCCTGAGATACTTCCTAGCTGTATGACTCTGAGCAAATCACTTAACCCTGATTTGTCTTAGTTTACTCATCTACAAAATGAACTAGAGAAGAAAATAGCAAACTATGTCAGTATCTTTGCCAAGAAAAGGCAAATGGGGTCACAAAGAATTAAGCATGATTGAAATAACAACAAGCAATTTACAAGAATATCCTGTATGAAACAATACTATAAAACAGGACTTGAACATTTCCCAAAAAATATTTCCTCTAGGGTTGATTAAAAAGACAAAGGAATAATGTCTAAAAGATCAATAGGGGTGGACACCATCAGACCCTAACCCTGAAAAAACCCAAATGAGTATTCCTTTGAGCTCTTAAAGAAAAGAAACCGTATTATTTTGGAAGCCACTTCCTCTAATTAGGAATGACAGGCACTACTTTTTTCCCCTGTCAAAATTTATGACTTTTCAACTCTAACACTCCTTAAGTTTTCTTATTCTCTTATATCTCAATAGAGCTAAAAAAAGTCTTTAATTTTCTCCCCCAATAATTATAGCTTTCAAATACAGGCAAATGGTAGGTTAATGCTATTTTAACATGGAAATCTCCCATAAATCTAGCAAGACCTATGTCTTTAGAAGAGATCACAAACATAGACTCAAGCATCTTTAGTAGTAATTAAGGTGGTAGTTTGGGGTACAGAGTCTTAAAGTCATTTATAATTTGAATGTTTTACCAAATCAATGGAATGTAACATACAGACAAAATCCACATTTACCTGTGTTATTTCAGTAGTTTCACAGTTAAAAACCAACTTTAATTCATTCTGCTTTGCTCTCCTGATGTGTCTGTAATTTGAAGCAGTGAGTGGACTCCAGAACTCAGTTTCCTCATCTTGTAAAATAGGCAGAAGATCACCTATCTCATAGAGTTGAGAGGATTAAAGGAAATTAAAGGAAATAACATATTTTGCAAACTTTAAAGCATGTTCTATGTACATGTTTTTAATGCTTCATTCAGTTTGGAGAAATCATAATGTTTGAAAAAGGTTGTTACTGTTATAAGAAGATATATTTGTTTGCCTTCTCAGTGTGTGGAAGAGGGGATGGCAAAAATTTGGAAGTCTAAAATAAAAAAATTAATGTTAAAAATGAGCTTAATTTTTTAAAATGGTTATCCCTACTACCATTAATACTTGCCAGCAGTTTATATACATATATAAATATATCATCTTGAGCTTTACAAGGAAAATTACAAATATTATCTCATTTAATCTTCACAAAAATCCTGTAAGATAGGTGCCATTATTATTTCCATTTTACAGAAATGGAAATTGAGTCAGAGAGATAATGTGATTTGCCCAGGACCTCAGAACTCATAAATATCTGAAGTTAATTTTGACCTCAGGGTTTTTCTGACTCCAGTTCAGTACTCCCTCCACTGCACCCCTAATTGCCTTTTCCTGAGGGAAAAATAATAGCCTTCACTAGAAGTTCTTCAAAGTAGAATAAATGCTCCATGGGCACTTGCCAACTAGGAGCAATGGATATCCATCCCTCCACTTCAATGAATATTGATAAAGCATATTAAGATTTACAAAGCACTTTACATTAATTATTTCTTCTGAGCCTCATAATGAGGGTAAGTAGTAAAGGTAGAATTAGCCCTATTTTAAAGATGAAGAAACTGAGGTAGGTACAAAGATACACTAGTTTGGAATACATTTTGATTCTTGACATTAGGTAAAAACTCCATAAATGTAGTTTTAGAGCTATCTAAAACTTTATACCATTCCCTAAGATAAAAAGTAGGTCATGAAATTTTTTGGTCATTAAAAAAGCTATTTGCTGCAATCCCCACTATTCCATTTAAAGATATTTTATTTTTAAGAAAAATAAACTCATAGCAAACTAAGATAAAAGCCACTGAAGTCAATACACAATGATATTCTAGATGTGAACATGGGAAAAATCTGGTTCTCCTTTCACTATTCTTCCTAATCCAGAACAGATAAACTTTGTGAATCTGATAATAGACAGAAACTTTAAAATTAGCAACATTTTTCTCCTTTTCACCTTTTTTTTTATACAAAAGACCAGTCACTGCTGGGAAACTTTATTGCTCATTTAAACTGAGTTCTGACAATGGCTAGTCTTATCAAGGGAGGAAGGAAGGGAGTATGAAAATATATTCTCTTGGTGCCTCTACTTCCTCTCATCTCACTTTTTTAAAAACTCTCTACAACTTGGTTTCTGAGCTCACCTCTCTTCTGAAATTGCTTTCTTCCAACATTATTGGTGATCTCTTAATTGCCAAATTTAATTCCCTTGTTATCCTTCTTGTCCTTCTACAACATTTGACATTCTTGACCACCCTTCCTTCCTAAATATTCTCTCTGCTCTTTCTGCTATCTTGACCTTCTGTCTCAAGGACTTTTCCCCCTATCTGAACCATCCTTCTCAGTCTCCTTTGCTAGGTCATCCTCCTCATCCACTCATTTATTGCAAGTATCTCTTATAACTCTCTCCTGGGTCCTTGTCTCTTCTTTCTCTATATACCTCTTCTCTATATACCTCTCATTTAGTGATTTCAACTCCTAGCAGTTCAATTATTATCACTTTAATAATATGATAGAATCCTTGGTATTCAGAGTCTAGTCTCTCTGATGAAATAAACCCTCATCACAGATTGTCTATTCAACATTTCCAATGGGTATCTCAACCATACCATGTGCAAAACAGATAATTTGTTATTTTTCCTCAAAATTCAATTCCTCTTCCAAACTCACCTATTACCACTGTTGGCATTGCTTTGGCACAAGGCACTCAGATTCCAGCTTCTATACCATCCTCAGCTTCTCACTTTAACTCGCCTCACACATCCAGTTTGATTATCAATTCCGATCATTTTTGTGTGTGTTTGTTTGTTTGCAAGGCAATAGGGTTAAGTGACTTGCCAGGGTCACACAACTAGATAATTATTAAGTGTCTGAGGTCACATTTGAACTCAGGTCCTCCTAATTCCAGGGCCAATGCTCTGTCCACTGTGCCACCTAGCTTCCCCAATGCCTATCACTTTTAACTTTACAACAACTTTTTTTGACTCACACAGCTATCATCCTGCTGTCATATTATCTTAAGCCCTTATCAACTTTCCACCCACATCAGGGATTGGTAAACTCCTTGCCCATGGAGTAAATACAGGCAATGCTTTTTATACAGCCAGAACTAAAAATATTTTTAAAATGTTCTTAGTTTGCCAAATTTGGTCCCTTAGATGGTTTGGATAATTTGCTAACCCCTGACTTGGATTATTGCAATATGGCACTGTTTGATCTCAATTGTCTCTCCTTATTCTAACCCATGCTCCACACAGCTTCTAAAATGATTTTCCTGACCTTTCACCCTATACCAAATAAACTATAGTGGCTCCCCATTGTCTCCAGGATTAAATATAAATTCTGCTGTTTGCATCGGTCCCAACCTACCTTTCTAGTTTCGTTGTTCCCCTTCATGCACTCCATAGTCTAGTCCAATAAACCTTCTTCGGACCCTTACCAGGACCTCCTTGCTCATTGCCCTTGTCCCTGATGGCTGGAATGCTCTGGGATCTTTACCTCCTGGAATCCCAAGTCATCCTGCCCCGAGTTGTTAGAGCCCTCCCTGTCAAAACTACTATTTGAACTGAAACTGCTCTAAAATTTTTGGATACCCCCTTGCCTCCCACATACAAGTTGCCTCTTCTCTTAGGATCAACCCAAGCTCTTTGAGGGCAAGGATTATTTAATTTTTGTCTGTGTTTACCTTGGGTTTAGTGTCATACCTGGCAAAGCTTGCAGATTGATGTAGTTAGTAGATAGGGGAAATAAAAGATTTTTGTAATCCATGCCTAGAGGATAGACTCTATTTCTGGGCCAACGACCAGATAAGGAAGAGATTAGCTTCCCTAGCTCAAAAGAGGAAAATGTTCATGGTTTACATTGGCTCCAGGCAACAGTGTGCTAGAATTCAAAGTGAGTTAGATCTCTCTCCAGAGTTAATTGTTAAATTTTCATCTCAGAAATCAGCAAAGGCTACAAATCTAGAATTGATTGAATGTTTTGTTGATTATCTAGACTTAAAAGTGCTAATAAAACAGATTAAAAAGTAAATGTGCATACAACTACCCCCCCAACCCCAAGTTGTTAAACATTCCCCAAGACATCATTGTGCTAAGGGTCCATTTGTCAACTGGTCTTGGTGAATTAGTGGAAAGTTTAGGCAGAGCCACAAGGGAAAACAAGTTCAGAATTAGAACATTTGTTCTGGTGGAAGAAGTCATCCTGTATGTATGATGGAGGAGTAGTCAATAGAAGCCCACTGGTAGTGCAGGAGTAGGTTTTCTGAGAATGTGTCCTAAACAGGTTCTGAGTAGCAAACAAAAGTCTTTGATTGATTGCTGTGTTGGAATTGGAGGTACAAAATTATTAATTTGATAATTCTGGCTTGTCCTTTAGTGGCTAAATTGTCTTTTCTAAAGCCAGCTAATGGTGCAGCATATAGAGAACTGGACCCATCCTGACAAATGAATTCAAATTCCTTTCAGACACTAACTGTGTGACTTTACCACAGTTCTTCTTCAGTTTTCTCTACTGTAAAACAGAGATAATAGCAACACCTACCACACAGAACTGTGAGGATGACATGAGATAATATTTATAAACTACAAAGTAGGTTCTATGAAAATATTTATTCCATACACCTACCCTCATCTTCCACCTATATCACATGAGTCCAACCAGTAACAACGGATGCTCATCTAGAACCTTTAAGTTCATGGATCATGTTCTTTGAACTCCATATCTATGTGGGTCAGGTACCAAAATCAGTGCTTGTTGATTGTCACCATTTTACAGACTAGAAGAGGGGAGAGTTGAAGCACCATTCTTCTGGCTTTCCCAGAAAGCATCATTGAACTTCCTGACTTCCATCCCCAAATACTAACAACTCAACTGTGGGGTACCATTTGAAATTTCTATAATAGCATTTACTTCAGGCAGAACATCCAGAATCAGGATAGGGCAAATGGTATGACAAGACAGGTAACAGGGGCTCCTGGCATGGCAGGCTTTAGATGGGGAGGAGGGAGTGGAGGAAACAAGGCACTGATGAGGGAAGGCAAGGGAGAGGTACTTTTCCAAGTCATGACCACACTGAGTCATATTGAGGAAACCTCTAGCTCTAGGGGTGGGGGGCCCTCCAACACTTGACCCTATTGGTCTGGCATTTCCAAGGCAACCATAGGCAGGGACTTGAAATTCAATAAGTCTAGGAGCTTTTTAGAGATGAGTCAATTTAATGTTTGACTACATATAGCCCTCAAATCATGTTTAAATATCCAAGTGATCCTTGGCAGAAAAAGATTCCCCACCTCTACTTTACAATGACCAATCTTTATGGGACTATAGGCAGAAAGTAAATGTCAGAACCTTAAATCTTTCATTAAAAGCCATTCCCTTTCAAACTTTAGTAAAAATTAAAATAATCTAGAGGGCAGCTAGGTGATGCAGTGAATAGAGCACCTGCCCTGGAATCAGGAGGACCTGAGTTAAAATCCTGTCTCAGACATTTAACACTAACTGATTTGTGTGACCAAAGAGGAAAACTGAAATAATATGACACATGTTGACTATTTGACCCTAGACAAAACTTTATTCTCTCAGTAGCCAGGAAATCCTCTCAGACCATAAGCAGTAGGGAAAGTGCCAGTTTGCTTTAAGAAAGGAAGTTCCTTACTAGGAATTCCACATAACAGTGAAATTACAAGTTTAATTTTTTTTTAAAAAAAGATCCATCTCACAGGGCTACTGTGAAGTTAAAATTAGTATGAAAACATTTTATAAAAAAGGAGAGCACTCCACAGAAATTAGGTGATTAGCTTAGAATTGACAATAATGCTTCTAGTTTTAAAGTTTCTGCTTTTTTTTTTCCAGGCTTTAATTTGATGGAATCTATATTGAAGAGAGAGAGAGAGAGAGAGAGAGAGAGAGAGAGAGAAAACAAAACAGAAAGAGAGAATTATAAGGGATCCCAAAAATCTTAGTGAGTTTTGAGCTGATAAAACTTAGGGACATCATAGATAGAAGATAGATAGATAGATAGATAGATAGATAGATAGATAGATAGATAGATAGATAGAAGAAAGATAGAAAGAAAGATAGATAAATGGATAAACACACATATATATACATAATATATACACCTATATATTAGCAATATGTATATGTATAATATATAATATTCAAGTGTATTAATCAATACCATACATATATAAACACTTCAAGGTCATGATTTCAACTCTGAGGGTATTCCTACCATCAACATGAATCACAACTTCTCTATGACTTGGAAGTCATCTAAGAATTTCAGTAGCAAAAAAAAAATTAACATCTAATAAGGTCCTTCTCTATTGCCTCCTTGTTGTATGCAAGTGGCATTGAACTCCCCGGGGTTATTCCAGTGGCATGTCAGCTAGAAGGGAGGGGATAGGATTGCACAAGTTAGAAAAACTTGTATAGGCCACAAATCTATTATCTGAGGACCACCTCAGCTAAGTTCAAAATGGCTCCTTACCAAGTTAATTAAAGAGTGTTTTACATTTTAGTAAACTAGTTTCTCGTAGCCAGAAGTAATATGAAATCTATTTTTAAAGGGTTTAGATAGTTGATATAGCAAGCAAAAAAACCCAACAAAAACATCTTCCTAGTATGGTTAGGTATATGTCTAAGGAAAGAGGAATGGATGGGATGATCATTGACAGATGCTTCTGGACTACCTGTGTGTATCTAGACAATCTAAATTGTGTATATAGAAAGATAGGCATATATCTGTCTACACACACACACATATGTATACATGCATGTTTCGATAGAGTTCTTTTTTTTATACCAGAGTACTAAATTCAACAAGCATTTATTAGGCTGCTACTGTATGTAAGACACTAGCACTTGAAATATCTAGCCAAAAATGAAACAAAACAATAACAACAACAGAAGAAACTCTGACCTCAAGGAGCTTACTGAGAATAAATCATGTATATACATGTAAAGGGGTGAAAGTTTTACCATCACCTCAATTAACAAAATCACACAAGGTTTACATATCTCAATTGAATCAGTCGAACAAACTAGTAGAATTTTCCTATGATTCCATCAAGATGTGTGAAAGTAATTAATTAATTAGAGAGAATTGTAAAGTTTCAGCCCCTGAACAAAAGGAAATGATTCACACAGGAGAGACTTTGTGATTGGCTGAAGGAATAAAACACACTTCTGGGCTGTGTATGAAAACAGCAGCCAGTCACAAAGTAGAACAATGCAGAGGCAAAAGACCCCAAGTTTGAGAGTTGAGAGTTAAAGAAGTTACCCGTTGAGAGAATCACATTTGGGAGGAAATATTCTCTTTCCCTTTTTCCACACCACATACCATGTCAGTAATGAATAGACCAGTATCAGATCATACATCCTTCTAGAATCAAAGAGAATAGACCAGAAGGAGACAGCATATCCTTCTGGAAGTAAAGTAATGCACTGAGACAATAGGATGCAAGATAGTTACTTAACAAGAAAAGCAACATGACCCCTTGTACCAGAGAAAGATGTTGGCTATGGACTCAAGAAAGGACTTCTAGGTTGTAAAGAGCTAAGATGTGAAGAAACCTCTTTGCCAAAGGTACCATTATATTCTAAATTGGAGTCCAGTCTTCTCATAGACATAGTATATTTGTGAATGTGTCCTCAGTTTTGAGGGAAAATATCTTGTGCCAATTGTTCTTTTACATTCTTAGTAAATACCTTTTTGTAAAAACTAAGTATGGTTGACTGATTGTTAATGGGAAGAACACTGGTGGGGGCTCAGGAGCAACAGCACTAGAGATGTAATCCCTCTCCTAAACATCTGTGAGAGATAGTGACTAACTATCTTTTTAAGGATCACAAAACAGGAATGAGAGTACAGGTTGGGGAAGTGGTACCAGAACACAGAGATGTATAAATATAAAGTATCTGCAAAGCAAGTGAATAAGTAATTTCAGAGCGCAGGGGAGAGAAATAATGACTAGTAGGATTATAAATCATGGTGGCACTTAAATTGACCTGAAGGAAGCTCTTTTTAAGAAGAGGTGAGGCCAGAGAACATTCCAAGTATGGAGCATACAAGATGGAATGCTGTGTATGGGGAAAAGTGAATAGGCCAGTTTGGTTAGACTATGAAATGCTATGAAAAGTGAGAAAAATAATATGAAATCAGTCTATAAAGATAGATTGCACCCAGATAGTTAAGGACTTTAAATCCTAAACAGCAAAGTTTGCATTTATCAAGGAGACAAAAGTGAATCATTAAAGCTTGTTGAGCCATACACAAAGAGAAAAGTTTAATACCACAAATATTCTCCTTTCAAATAATTGACGTAATGAAAACAGATATCAATATAATACGACAGGCTCCCAACCTTTTTTCCCTCATGAACAAATTTCACAGTTCTCTCCCTCCTCATTAAATTCAACGAGCGTTTGTTGAGTATCAGTTATTGTAGGCTAGAAACTGTCCTAGTCACTTGGAGATACAAAGACAAAATGAAAATTAGTCCTTGTCCTCAAGAGGGTAATTCTCTAGTCACGCGTGGTAATAGTTGTATTCCTGATTGAGAAGACACACAATGATTAAAAGCTACTCTGAATGACGATTTTGTTCTGTCTGGACTGGCAATTTCATTAACATGAGGAATTCCTGGTGTAGAAATTCCCTGTACCAATGCAAATGGACAATTTTGAAACAATTTCAGAGAGTTATTGGGGACTCTGAGAGGTAACCTTGCTTAGGTTCTTCCCAAAGTCCTCATGTGCCAAAGGTAAGACTTAAACACAGATCTTCTTTTCTCCAAGGTCAGTCCCTCTATCCATTAGAATATACATCTTTTCATGAATTCAGTGGTGTTTTGAAAACAAATTCTTAGTGCATTAATTACAAGAGCTATATTCAAAAATAGTCAGTCACCATGCTATAAATGCCAGTTTTGGAGTCAGAAAGACCTAGTATTCAAGGCAATCTTCTGATACTGTGAGACCCTGGACAGGTTAAGTTCTCAGAACACCAGGGAACAGAGTATAAATTGCATAGGAGTCATGAGCATTTATTATTAAAGGAACTCAGAATCCACGGGTAGGAAACTGCTGCTATAGCAGATTTTGACTTGCTTGGGTTCCAAAGGTCACACCAAAGAGAGCTTCCTGTCCTTCTGTCTGTCCTCACACATCTGCCAAATTATTTCCCCCCTTGATGTGACATATGTGACCAAAAGGGTTTTTTTAATGCTCCATAAATAAACCCTACCAGCTGAAGAGGTGGTGGCCCTTCAAACGACATGGATGGAAGAAAAACAACTTTTCAACTTCTAAAGACAATGCAAATAAAGACAGCTTGGTGAGCCTGCCTAAACCCTTCATGTAGAATGTAACACCTACCCTGGGTCCTTGAAAAAATATTCTTAATATGTTGCATTGGGGTGTTTTCCCACCATATGCAATATGTCAACTTGTTGAAGTATCCTGTCTGAATGGTATAGATGTTTCCAGCCACTGAACCTCATATTTATAATGACTGTGTTTATATAAAACACAGTTCCCTGTTCAAGGTCAATAATTCAACAGCACTATTCAATTTAAGTAGGAAGCATGGGCCAGTTACTTGCTGGGTGATGGGGCTACAAAGACAAAAAGCAAACATTCTCCAACCTCGGGAAATCTGTGTTTTTCTGAGGAAATCCCACATCACCTTTTCCAATAATTCCAATGAACTGCTTAATGTCATCTATATGAAGGAGCCCTCACATTTACCTAGCGCATTATCAGTCAGCCAGTCAACAAGTATTTATTAAAGTCCAATTTTGTGCCAAGCACTAGGTTAGATTCTAGGAATTTTTTTGAAAAAGGACAAAAGTAAAAAGAGTCTATCTCCTCGAGGAGTTTATAGTCTAGCTGGTGTAGACAACATGTGTCTATTCGTACATATATATATATACATAAATGTATATACATTACACATACATATAGACCTATAAAATTATGTGTGTGTATATCTAGACAGAGACAGAGACAGAGACACAGAGAGAGACAGACTGAGAGAGATTCACAGAGAGAGAGAGATACTTGTACTAAATAGAAGCCAGGGATTCTAAAGATGGAGGCAAAGAAAGAAAACACCCTACAAAAAGTAATTTTCTTCATAATAGATGAATGATCTAGGTGGTACAAATATCATATTTATTATACAAAAGAGAAGACAAGGACTCAAAAAGACTCAGAAGTTTGCTAAACATGACACACAGGTGCCAGTGTGGCAGAACATTTGGATTTGCATTCAGGGCTTCAGACTCAAGGCCAAGGCTTTTCCCCATGACCTCAAGCTGTCTTCAGTAAGCTGAACATCATTCAAGAGTCTTCTAGAAGGCTCATGGATGTACTTTTATTTCTCAGGGTTGGTAACCAACTTTTCCAAGTGCACCCATGTTGGATGCTCTCCTTTTGAACCTCCACCTAGAGTATCCCTGGGGCTCCTTGAAGAAGGGCAACTAGCCACAGTGGAGCTTGGCCACAGAGATCACCAAAGCCTATACTGTGGGACTAGCTGCATGGACAGTAGGTAGAACACTGGATTCACAATCAGAAAGGCTTGGGTTCAAAGCCTAACTCTGACCTTTACTAAAGTAGCTGTGTGACCCTGGGCAAATCATCTGACCTCTCTGGTCCTCAGATTCCTCATTTGTCAAATGAGAGGACAGGACTAATCAAACCCTGTGGTCTGTTCCTGCCAGGGAATGCAGTGGCTGGAGTCAGGAAGACATGAGTTCAAACCCACCTTAGACACTTCCTAACTGCTGTGATACTGTGCTAGTTACTTAACCTCTATTGGCCTTAGTTTCTTCATCTGAAAAAAAAAATGGGGATAATACTTCCCAGGATTATGAGGATTAACTGGAATAATATATTCAGAATAAATCTTGAAGCATTATATAAATGCTAATCATCATTATCATCATCATTATATTGAGTTCTAGAAGCATAATTCTAAAGATCAGAGGGGAGGTAACAAGGGTTCTAGGGGGAGTATCACTAAACTTTCTTGCAAGTTTTACCTCTGCCCATACCTCCAGCTAGTAGTCAGTGAGACTGGGTCTGAGAAAGGATGGGAGACTCTTTGCCCTGACAAGATAATGCTGGGAAAAGTGTCTGGAAAGGAGGACAAACTTCTGAAATACAAGATATTCCAAAAGACAGTGTATTTTTAAGTTTTAGGGCTTAAAGTGACGCTAAAATTTTTGGGACACCCTGTATTTTCCTTATGAACCTGGAACTGAAACTTCTATTGCCATTCTTCTCTCTTTGGCTCCCCATCTTCCAAATGAGAACAAATGATTGTATGGTGCTCTCCTCTTCTTGGAGTAGAAATGCCAGGAACTTTGCTGGTCCAAATGAACGAACTCAGTTTGGGAACCTGATACATGACTCTTTTAAAGATAGCACACAAATGGGACTTTTCTTCCTGGCTCCTTAGTTTTGTACTATCTTGATAAAAACAGATTTTGTTGTTCAATTGTGTCTGACATTTTGTGTCCCATTTCTTGGCAAAGATACTGGAAGGGTTTACCATTTTTTTTTCTTCTCTAGCTTATTTTACAGATGAGGAAACTGGGGCAAATAGGGTTAAGTGACTTGTCCAGGGTAACCTTGTCTGAGGCCAGATTTGAACTCCTGAAGATGAGTCTTCCTGCTTAAAGCCCAGCACACTCCCACTGTGCCCCCTGGCCACCCAACTCAGAAGAAAAGCAATATTTTCTTCCTCCTCTCCTTTTTAGATTTTTAAAAATAATTTTAACATATAAAGCAATTTTAGAAATAAAATAAAATAATGTAACATATAGATGTTTATAAAATATATAACAAAAATAATGTTAATATGTTGGGTGGGTTTCTCATTTATGTTAACATTGTTGGTGCTGTTTCTCAAATCATGACAACTTAGATGACAATATTACTTCTAATTCTTTTTCAGCTACTTATCTTTTCTCTTTTATTGATTTATCCCTCCCATTATCTCTTCTCCACTATCCCCTTTCCCAGCAAAATTTTAAAACATAAATACACACACATACATGCACACACAATACACACATGCACACACACATACACAGAGAGACACGCACACAAAGAAGCACTGGAAACAATTTGCCTGTTCTAGCCAAACAATTTCCTACAATGGCTACATCCAAAAAACACAATCCTCTTTTTACGTTTTAAGTTCCTCTCTTCTCAGGCAGCCCCCCCTCCCTTTTCCTTTTTCTGTTTTGTTTTTACTGAAGTTAGTTCCATATTCACACCTTCCTTCACAACCTGTAGAATCATCTGGATTAGTTTAGCATATTTGGTTCCTTGAGGGGGTTCTCAGAAATGCTAATGAGCCTGCCTCTTTCTCCCCTTCCCATCTGGTGTGCTCTCTAAGGGTGGGGCTTACCAAGACAGTAAATGACTTTCTCCAACTGGCAAGGGAAGCCAGGTGTGGAACCAGTAGTCTGAGGCTGGCTTATCTCATATCTGACCATTTTAAAGTTTAAAGACTATTTTAGCACTATTATTTAATTTCATTTTTATAACAACTCTGGGAATTTGAGGCATTATTATCTCACTTTACAAATGAGGAAACTGAGAAAAATGGAGGTGAAGCAACTTGTGCAAATTGAAGCAAATTGTCACACAATTATTAAGTGCCTGCAGTTGGATTTGAGCTCAGGTCTTCTTGAATCCAAATCTAGTGCTTGATTCACTATACTACCAAGCCCAGGTGAAAATTGGAATTCTCTGAAAGGAGGAATTAAGGAGTGATATTCTATTTGGGGGGGCAGCAAGGTGGCACAGTGGATAGAGTACCAGTCCTGGAGTCAGGTGGACTACTGTTGTTGAGTTTCAATCTGGTCTGGCTATGTAACCCTGGGCAAGTCACTTGGCCTCAGTTTCTTCATCTGTAAAATGAGCTGGAGATGGGGCGGCTAGGTGGCATAGTGGATAAAGCACCAGCCTTGGAATCAGGAGTACCTGGGTTCAAATCCGGTCTGGTCTCAGACACTTAATAATTACCTAGCTGTGTGACCTTGGGCAAGCCACTTAACCCCATTTGCCTTGCAAAAACCTAAAAAAAAATTTTTAAAAAATGAGCTGGAGAAGGAAGTAGTAACTTTGCCAAGAAAATCCCTGAAGAGGTCACAAAGAGTCAGACATTACTGAAAAATGACTAAACAACAGAAATTCTATGGTTTCAGATCAAGAGCTTATATTACATTGCTTTCCATCATGGGGTGGGGGGAGGGAAGGGAGGGAGGGAGGGAGAAAATGTTAAAAAAAAAAGATTGTTGAAAATGACTGCTACATGTCATTGGAAAAATAAACAAATAAATGAAAAAGAAAAATACACTATGCTTGATAGCAGGAAAAAGACAAATTTCAATAAGGTAAAAGCCTTATCCTCATGGAACTTAAATTCTCACCAATAATCATAATTCAAAGGCTTTAGGATAAGTAAATAAGAAAGGAGAGTCACTGAAGACTGATAAACAAAAGAAGACTGTATCTTAGAAAGATTATTTTAAAATTTTGTTCAGCTAGGTAGAGTGGTACAAAGAAAAGAGCATATTATTCAAAGTTCAAATCTCACCTTTGATATGAGGGTGGCTTTGAGCAAATAACTAGCCTCTCTGGAACTATGTGCTCATTTGTAAATTGAGGGGGCAATGGACTGGATGGCAATAGAAATCTCTAGACCAATTATCCTATGAATTTTTGATTGGGGGAGACTAAAAATAAGAAAGTTAACTCTCTTACCTACCTTCAAATTTTGAAAACATTGGGTTCTTCCCAACCATATAATGCCATCATAAAATGAGGTATCTTTCCTCACTGTAAAACCATACAATACCAAAGGCTTCATTAAAAAGATGTCCCTACAGCAAAATGGTCCAGCAGTGTAAAGACATAAATTCCATCCTGATAAAGAGGTGGCCAACAATTAAATACTCATGGTATTGCTCTAGGTATTGTAATAAATATGAATTGAGAGGAAATTATGAGATAGTGGTTAAAACACTGCATGTGAAATCAGGAAGACCTGGGCAAATATATTTCACCTCTCTGGATCTGGTTCCCTCATCTACCAAATGAGTGTGCAAATAAATGCAGTACATACCTCACAAGATTATAATAATTAAATGAGATATAAATTTTAAAGTGTTAAAAGCATGTCAATTATTATTATTATTGTTCTTAAAGATCACAGAATCTAAGGACCTTAGACTCATTCTTAGTTCCTTCAGTTTATGCATGAGAAAGCTTGAACCCAAAGAGATTTAAGATGTTGTTCAAGGTACAAGCTACTTCTAATAAATAATTGAGTAGAAGCCAGAAAATAAAAGTGTTGGGCTCTGCCATCTCTTGGAAACCAAAGCTCTCAAGTTTTCATTTGCCACTGGACCTCCTGGCCAAAATTAAATCCATGACCTCATAGGAAAGTATAAAGACATCTACTTAAAATAGAGCACAAGGTAAATAAGGAGAGGCGAAAGGTCAAGCAAGCATTGTTCCCATCATTTCCCCAAACCACCCCCTCCCATAACTCTGGTCCCAGAAGAGTGAGAGTCAACTTGTCTGCTCCCTGGGCTTGTTTCTTATTATAGCAGGTAGGATGTCAGAGAAATAAGAAATATTGTGTGCTCTGAACTTTTTGACTCAGGAATCAAATAGTCATGGAAAACCAAGACTGTGTTCTTGTTGCCATCAAGGTGATTCACCTGGGATCACAAAAATCCTAACTTTGGAGAGTACCTGTACATAGAAACCAGACAAGTTGCCCAGAATTTTGACTTTCCATCTCTTGGCATCTCTCTCTACCATTTGTGTCTCCCTAGTATTTGGCTCTGGTGTTTCTCATCTGCTACTTCCTTTCAATCAAATGCAATTTTATTTTGTTACAAGGCAATTGGAGTTAAGTGACTTGATCTGAGTCACACAGCAAGTACAAGTCAAAAGTCTTGAGGTCGGATCTGAACTCAGATCCTCTCAACTCCAGGGTTGGTGCTTCATCCATTGCACCACCTCATTGCCCCCAGTCAAATGCAATGTTAGCAAGAATAAGATCGATCAAATATAATTTTAACAAACATGAACTGCATTATAGCATCTTCTCAAGCACTTACTATGTACAAGTCATGCCAACCTTAGGGTCACAAAGACAACAAAACATGAATAGTCCCTGTCCTCAGGAACCTTAGAGTTTATCTCTCACCAAGTCCTTCTTTCTGCTTACACAACCATCACCTTAGTCCAGGTCCTCATCGCTTCTTGTTTAAAATATTACAACATATCTGACAGTCATAGTTTTCTATTCAATGTATGCCAGTGGCTGACTTACAATTACCTCTAGGATCAAATATTAACTCCTCAGTTTAGTTTTTAAAGTCCTTCTTAAGCTGATCCCAACCTATCTTTCCAGCCTTGTTATCTATTATACTACTACTCCTGACAACTCTGACCTCTCTCACGTACAATAACCCCTTCTCCTTGTCTTTTGCACTGGTTTTGCTCCAAGCTTAGAATTCACTTCTACCTCCACCAAGCCTGAGAGAGCCTCCATCATCCTTAAAGTTACAGTCTAAGTCTTATGTTCTGTTGAACTTTCGTAATTGTCCTTCCTACGCTAACATCCAGATTTAGTGAAAACAAGACATCTGTTCCAAGTAGCTAAGGGATTTAAACCCTGGAATGGAAAGTTCTAGAAAATTGAGGAAGTGTCCTAGCATGTCCCTCCCAATCCTAACAGCAGCTAGAAAGACTTCTTTAAAATCCCTAATTCTGTAAGTTTTGTTAGGTTTCTGGGTCATTGGTAGAGACAGGGTTTAATATAGAGTGTTAGCTTTGCTGCTTGATTATTGTTTTTTCTAATAATTGTCTTTCTTTCCTTTTTTTCCTTCCCTCTTTCTCTCTCTTACTTCTTCCTTCCTCCCTCCTTCCCTTTCTGTCTTCAGTCTTTTCACTTTGCTCTCCATTTTCCCCTTTCCTTTCCTTTGTTGTTTTTGTTCTTCAGTCCTTTTATGTGTCTGATCCTTTGAGAGCCCTTTTGAGATTTCCTTGGCAAAGATACTGAAGTGGTTGACCATTTCCTTCTCCAGTTCATTTTACAGATGAGGAAACTGAGGTCAATGTGGTTAAAGTGACTTGCCCAGGGTCACACAGATAGGAAGTGTCTGAGGCAAGATTTGAACTCACCAAGATGACCCTTCTTGTCTCCAGGACTGGCACTGAACCACCTGGCTGCCCCTTCCTTCCCTTTCCTTTATCTTAAAACAATGTTTTCTTTTTTTAAAAAAAGAACTACAGAAAAATCTTGAACACCATACAAATTACACCTCTCCATTTCAGCCATATATTTCCCTTGGCCTCCAGTGCAATCCTCTTCTGAAGCCTCATTGTGGTATGGAGATGGTCCTAGGATATCAAAGTCTATGCCAATAGAGTACAAGCTCTGGCAAGTCTTAACCCAACGGGAAAGGCTCTGAGAATGAGTCTGTAACACTATTGTCCAAGTCTGTCACCAGCTCAGCCACCAGGTGATGAATTTTTTTTTTTTTTTTTTGGCTAAGGCACTTCCAGAAGATTAGTCCTAGAGAGGCTACAATCTGTAGTGATGGAAGATGTACCTGGGCTGCTGAAATCCTGGACCTTTCTGTTTGAGTTTCTTCCGGTAGAGATCACTCCTCAAAGCCCAAAGGATGCCTGGAGCTGGAGTCAGGTTGAGAGGAACCAAACCCTAACCTATCACCTCCCGGAAACCTTTGGGACCCACTCTCATTCCTGAGAAACTTTAACATCGGCTGCTTCCTATTCCCAGCTCCCCACTGCAGATGTCACTTCCACATTTCTCACCCCCCCACCCATTTCCAGAGCTTGAATAGCCTGTTTAATTCAGTGAGGCCTCAACAGCTTCCAGTTAAGGTCATACATAGCGCTCCCTAAACATTAGCCTCCCTCACTATCTAACCCCCAGGCTAATTTTCAATTCGCCCCTCTTCCTTTATAGCCTCTCTATTTCTATATTTTGCTGGGACTTGACCACCCACAGAATAAAGCTAGGGGTGGGTAAGGGTACACAGTTATGAAGTAATAAACTTAAACTTCCCTGTTTTGTTGTTCCCTACCACCACCACTACCCCCCCCCCCCAAATCCTCATCCCCTAGCCTAAAGAAAATCAAACCAACATGAAATGTTGTGGATTCCATGGTTCATGTTATCTTCAACCGTAGACTCCAGCTGAACTAACAGAGCAATCCTTCTGTAAAGGCTACTGTACAGGAACATTTAACGTAACAGCCGTATGGACATATTTTTTTCTTTAAGTAAATAGAGCAAATGAGAATCATAAGGAGACAGGGCTCAGTCAGCCAGATTTCTTGCTTGTTACTCAACACCAATTTCTCCAGGCCAGCCAGAAAATGAATTGGCAGAAGGTGAAAACATTAGAACCAAAAAAAGTTTTTTTTTTCTTTTCTTTCTCCCCTTACTCTCTTGTAATGATTCAAGAAAGAAACAACAATACAGCTAAAAGAGTTCAATTAATTAGGCCAAACACCTCTATATCTAAGCAAGAATTTGGCCTAAGTATAGAAAGCAAAACCAGTTACTGATTGAATAAAAACCTGATCAATTTCAGCATGTTACTCAAATTATTGGTTACCAATGGGAATTTTACCCAAAGATGAAACATGGAATTAGGGCTCATATAACATGAAATGTGTCTTTATAAAATAGTTCCAGGTCAATCTGTAAGTGCACTGGATCAGTCTAAGGGACTTCCCCAGTTTTTTGGGAGGTGCTTAAAGAGGGTCCTTAGGCTCCAATTCAAATTCTATGCTCCTGGATTGATTCTGGGCCTTCCAGGGTGGACACTGTGGTCAGAGAGAACTATAATAGCTTAAACTTATTTATCCTAATTCAGCTCAAACTCTTCTTTTTGCCTTTCTTCCCATTATTTCTTTTATTCATGGACTGTTCATTTAGTACAACTGTAAGAAAAGACAATACTCTGGCACTTTTCATTATGATGAAAGGTATTATTTATTTATGTTGGTATATAAATACAAAATGGTATGGTTATTATTAAGTATTCCTGAGGCATATTATTAATTTACAGGCTACTACAGAGATGGAAGGAGTAAAAAAAAATCACATTTCCCTGGGTGTGCTGGGTGCAGAGTCCTTGATCAATGATTTCATGGAGTCAGGGAAATTGGAAGTAATTTTATTGATGTCAGATAAAAGGCTAATATAGCTCTGATCACAGAATCTGAGAGTTGAGCTATTTACCCTTCCCTCTGCCTGCTTTTTATCAAATTCTCAGGACCTTTGTCATTTGTATAGCTACTAGATGTGCAGCCTCTGCAAGAATTGGGAACATAAAAGATAACTGCAGTGAATTCAAAAGGTACTGATTGTTGGAGTTTTTTTTAAATAATCACTTAAAAACCCCTGAAACTTAGAGGAGTTCCTCTTTTGCTGAAAATCAACTGGGAAGAGAATAGAAGAAAATTCAGCAGGAGAAACAAGCAAGGAATCTGTGGAAGTTTTATGTTAAATCTGAAACAACAAACTGAACCAATCCCCCTTTCTTTCATTATATGACCAAATTCATCTCTTTTCTCAACCATCTTTCCTTTATAATACCTGTTCATATTTCCTTGTTTATAATGTTTTGAGACTTGCTCACACCCACCATGAATGCGGCCTTCTTCATTGCCCTTTGGATGCATTTTTAACTTTAATTATTCAGGGACACATGATTCCATCTCCTCTCTTTGTACTTCTAAGGGTTTTAGTTCATAAAGGTTGTTTCCCTCTTGGCTAGAATGCATTCCCTCCTCAGTGCCTCCCCTTAGAATCTATCAAGACTTTTTTAAATATCACCTCTACATAAGGTCTTCCCTGGTTCCCCCAACTTGGTCCTTTCTCACTCAAGCTTACCCTAGTTAAGGTTTAACAACCAGCCCTCCCAAACACAGAACACACTTTTAAGTTTAATCATATCTATTTCATGTGCATTCATTGCAAGAGAATATTGATAAATGTTTAACAACAAGTATTCTGAAGAAAAATAAAAGATATATGCACGAAACATTTTAAAATTTAACCTGCTTTTTCACATCTATCTCCATCACTTTCTTAAGTCTAGACAATCAATAAACACAAGAAATCAAGACCTCATCTATGTTGTCCAGTGTTTACATTGAAAATCTGAACCAACATGAACAGGCTTCAGCACACTCTTGCTTATCTCTAACTTAGATATACACTATATACTTTTTTTACACATGCAAATTGTGTTCTTTGTTAGAATGTGAATTCCTCAAGAATGAGGATTTTCACCAATGTCTTTGGATCCCCAAATACTTAAACTGATACTTAAAAGATAATTATTTGCTTGATAGCTTCTATGATTCACTGCCACAGACTAATAGAAAAATATTATCATTCAGAGAATGAGACTTTGCTTCTTGGAGAAGCTTGGACAAATGAAAAGAATTTTGAAGTTCTTCAAAGACAATCGATCCATCTCTTTCTTATTCCTGTTCAATTTGTCCATTTATCGTATCTATCCAGGTTATCTAGATTTGCTGAATAAGCTATATCGATTGGCTCTCTAGAATAACCAGACCATAGAAACACACTCCCATTTTATGCTTGTGAAATTAATTTTTTTTAAAAAATTGAAAATAGAGCATATTGTTAGTATTAAAATTCACTTTGTTAGGTTTACTGAGAGGTTTCAAGCACTAGTCACATTGCAGCCAGAATACTCCTTAGTATGGGAACTAAATTAAAATGTAATTGGGAGATATTTGACAAAAAAAATAGAAACACAATAGAACGTAGACAATATCTCTAGGTGGTTTTCTAAGTCAATATACCCCTTATGTACTATTTAATGGCCCTCATCTCTACCTGAGTGTGATACTGCTGGCCTTGATCCAGAGTTCTAGACTCTGTCATCCAATATATTAGATAGCCATACTAGTCTTGTATTACCCACAAATTTGACAGGTAATCTATCTAAATAATTTATTAAACATTTATTAAGTGCCTACTATGTGGTAACTGCTGGGGATACAAAAAGAGGCAGAAGACAATCCCTGTCCTCAAAAAGGTTATAGTCTAATGGGAGAGAAAACATGCAATCAGATGTTTACAAGGCAAGCTATATATGTGATAAATAAAAATTTTATTATTTTTAAATTATTCATTAACTAGTTATTAATTAAGAGAGGTAAAGCATTGGAATTAAGGGGTATTAGGAAGCCTTCCTGTAGAAGGTGGAGTTTGAATAAGGACTTAAAAGTGTAAGAAATAATTCATTTAGACCCCTACTCTATTCCAATCAGCATTAATCAGTTTGATGTGATCCCATAGTTGGTATATTGCATCACAGAACTGGGAACTACAGATTATAATTGTACTTGCTTAGTCAAAGGAAGATAACTAGAGGCCCTCCATCCTTGTTTTCCTTGTCACAGTGACCAAGCCCAGTGAGTCAGAGGTGATTACATAGAAAGTGTTCTAATTTATTTTTATATCTCCAAATCACTTGCTCTTATCCTGTATGAGGAAGTAACCATCTTATGACCACTTAATTAGGGGAGACTCTCCATGCTTCACCCATTTTGTGACCCTCCCCTGCTGATATGTCATTTTTGATCCTCAACTAATGAGATTCTGTATTTTACAATGTCTCCTTTGCACATTTGGGTATCAAACCTGATAAAAACAAGGTCCTTGAAGAAGGGCATCTCAGATTGTGAGGAAGATCTGAGGTCCATGTCATTAGAAGGGATCACGGACCCTTTAATAAAGTAACATTTGCCTCAGTCTCTCTTATTGTGGGTTGGACAATTTTAATCCCCACAAAGGAAGCTGGAGAGTTTATAGTCAGAATGGAGGAGGGAAAGCATTCCAGCTATGAGAACAGTCAAGGGAAATGCCTGGAACCAAATGCCAGGAGGTTGATAAAAATGTTGAACCACAGAGGGTCAACCACAGATCCCTGGGGCATTCCACTGGAGATGTCCTTCCAAACTGACATCAAACTAATAATTATACTCTTTGAGTTTTGCCATTTTTTCTTGCTCTGAATCCATGTAATTTTATCATCACTTTGCTCATATCTCTTTATCTGCTCTGTAAAAATAGCACGATACTTAATCAAAAGTTTGACTAAAGTCAAGATAAATTATGCCTATATTATTCCTCTGAACTATTAAGTTAACAAACCTGACAAAAAAAGGAAATAAGGTCAGTGTGGCATGACCTTTTCTTGATGGAGACCTTCCCTTTAATAATTAATCAAGAATTTTCTCAGGAATTGAAGTTGAGTTACCTGATTTGGCCAACAGGCTCTTTTAAAAAAAAAAAAAAAAACCTTTGGACATTTATCCTCTCCTATAGCAATTCTATTATTCTCTGTGTTCTTTCTTTTAAAAATTTAATTTAATTTTTTAAAGACTAGGTCTTCATATCTCACCCTGACTGGAAGTTAGGGGCTACTTACAGGTCTGAACCCCCTCTGATAGGTACAGGTGCTTTGACCAGCTCCATTTCTGACTTGGGCTAGTTCCTCCCACCCTAGATAACCTGGTACCCTCCTGTTCCCCACCTTCCTAGGGCTTCACCATATATTAATGTTGACCTTCATGAGAGTTGCAGTTTAGAACTCCCAGTCCAATAGATCCTTTAGCTTCATCCTTGCCAGAAATGTGTCTTACAGGCTGCATCTCCATTGCCCATTTTCCATGATTTTTTTTTTATTTTTAGATTTTTCAAGGCAATGGGGTTAAGTGGCTTGCCCAAGGCCACACTGCTAGGTAATTATTCAGTGTCTGAGGTTGGATTTTGAACTAACTCCAAGGCCGGTGCTCTATCCACTGCACCACCTAGCCGCCCCCATTTTCCATGATTTCAATGACTACTGAAGGTGGTTCAGCAAGGGATCCTCAGTCACTTTTTTCAGTAACCTGGATGTTATTCATCTGGGTCTGATGACTTGATGACTAGGTGCTTTCCTTACAATCTCTCTAGGTAACTTGACTTAAATTCCTTATTAGTCTATTCTGTCTTTTCCAAATGAAAGATTATACCCCAGGCAAGGAAAACAAATGTAAGATTAGAATTGATTAGTTCTTCTTTCTGTCCTTTATTATGATTGTTCCCATAAATACCAAGCACCATTTCTATTCCTTCTTTGATAATAGAATAAAGAAAATAAAGAAAAAAAAGGAAAAAACAAAAAACTAAACACAACTCTTGGTGTCCTTTAACTAGCCTCATTCTGAACTTTAATACTCTGGTAGTATTTGTGGAAGACTGCATTCTTTCAGTGACTTAGCACAGCAACTCCTCACGCAAATCCAATTCATGTGTTTGTCCATGGTATCACCTCCATGATATCATGACCTTTGTTGGTATGAAGGATAAACATCAACATCAACATCAGCATCAATCACTATTGCTAAGTGAAACAGAAGAGTTGTGTTCATTCCCTTCAGTCTCTTTAAATTAATATGGATGTGTGACCTTGGGCAAGCCACTTAACCCCATTGCCTTGCAAAAAACCTAAAAAAAAAATAGAATTAATATGGAAAGTAAACACTTGGCAAATCTTATAAATTCTATATAAATCCTAGTTGTTATTAATTAGATAATGCTCCCTTAATTAGGTTTTGATTAATTAATTAGAAACTATCTTTTTTTTAGGGGTAGCTCAGTGATGCAATCACTAGAATCCCAGGCCTGAAGTCAGGAAGATATGAGTTCAGATAGAGCCTCAGACACTTAATAGTTGTGGGACCTTGGGTAAGTCACTTAACCTTGTTTGCCTCAGTTTCCTTATCTATAAAATGACTGGAGAAGGAAATGGCAAGTCATTCTAGTGTCTTTGCCAAGAATGTGACTTGAATGTGGTCACAACAACTAAATAACAATAAAAACCCTTTTTTAATTCATAGGAATTGTTTCTCTTTGTTTCTTCAGAATTTCTTTCTTGAGATTTTCCCATCATTTCTGGACTACTTTCTCAGGTGGAATTTTAGTCCATGGAAACCTACCCATCCTCTCTTGAGATCTGCTTGGGTGTATATCTTGCTAGTTGTATTTCTCTTTCTTCATTACAAATTTGATCACTTGCACTTACAGAGATCATTATCTAGTCACTAGACTCTAGGGGGTTAATAGATAATCATAACACACAATGGGATACAACAGTTGTATTAAAGATGTGGTAGATAAAATGTGATGTGAAATGAGGTGAAGATACCAAGTTGGAGGACTGAGAAGGGAGCAGAACCGAGAGAACAACGTACACATTAACAACAACACTGTGAGATGAACAACCTTGAGGGAAGCAGCTTCTCTCAGCAGTTCAGAGAGCTAGGACAACCTTAGGAGACCCGCTATCCTCATCCACAGGAAGGAAAACAAAAAATAAAAAGCCCCTACAGAATCTGGATGAACACTATATTCACTGTTTAAAAATTTCTCTTATTTCTTTCCTAGTTCATGGTTTTCTTTCTTTTCCCTTAATCCTAATCCCTCATGCCAAAATTGACTAATCTGTAAACATTTTCAACACAAATGTGTATGTACAATGTTAACCTGACTGTTTGCCTCTGAGGGGAGGGGGATGAGAAGGGAGGGTGGAAGGAAAATATGTAACTTAAAACTATACATTATGTGTGTTCATGGATGTTGAAAATTTTTATAATATGCAATTGAAAAATAAAATTAAAATATCATTTTTTAAAAAGATGGAGGGCTGAAAAGGATATTATAGATCACCCTGTACTCCCTCTTAAGATGATACATGAGGACACAAAAACACAGAAAGAGGAATTGATTTTCATAAGGAAAATTGATTTTTCCAAGTTTTTGGCAATATGGTAATTAGTCCCTGAGTTTCCTTACTCTTTCCAATGCTACAATAAGATAATCACTTAATCACGGAATTTAAGAATTAGAAAGTATTCCAGTAGTCATTTAGTCTTTGTTTGGTTCAAAATCAGCACCTATGTCGTCTGTGAGTCTTTTTATCACCCCAAGTCTTCTTTCTCTAGGGAAGTTTTGGCTTTGTGTAGAGACTTTCTGGGTCTCGGGTCTCCTGTCCCAGCATTTTGTGATCTCATTTTAAGTTATAGCCCAGCAAACCTTTACATCTTTCCCCTTCAATTTCTCATTTTCATTCCTGAGCCCAGCCTTTCAATGGATTTTTCTGTCTTATGTAGCAATAGATGAGAGGCTGATTTCGTCTGATGGGTGCTCTCAAAAGTAAACTTGTATTGTGAAGACACATTCTAGTAATACTAATAAAAAATGGACACCAGAAAGTTAAGTCCAGAAGGTAGATTCAGATTTAATGAAGGATTCTTCTTTTTCCTTGCTTTTATGTTGTTCCTTTTTATCTCTTCATCAAGGAAGCCATATTCCATTGAGCCTCGGGGTATAATAAATAAGTGAAGGTAGTGTGTTGGTTGTTCATTATTCTCTTGACAGGGTGACTCACAACATCGGTAGGTAGGTGTTATCTACATTTTTAAAGAGGATTCCTGGAGGGGCAGATCCAGGATATTCAGTCATACAAAAACACACGAGAATGAGGAACCATGATGCAATTTGTTTGGCAGTGATTTTGTTTCTTCACTAGACTCTGTTAATAAAGTGTAGACAATGAAAAAGTAAACACATGCAAATGAGGGGGGAAAAGAACCTCGAAGATGCTGTGTCCTTCTGGCTCATTGAGAAAACTCTGTTTTTGAACCTGAGACAAGAAAGGAAGAGGATGGAGGTACAGGAGGAGGGCTGACCTAAAGATAAGCTCACTTCCCTTACTATGGCTACAGAGATATTTTCTAATTCCTAAATTTCATGATTAAGTAATTATCTCATTTTAGCACTGGAAAGAATAAGGAAAATCAGGGTCTAATTACCATACTGCCACAATCTAGGTATCACATACTTGGGAAAATCAATTTTCCCTTTGAAAATTATTTCTTCATAGCACTGTTACTTGCTAGGAGTTAAGACTAGGATGGGGTGATCATCAAGGAGAGAATATGTACCCCAGCACCATACTATCATTTCTAGACTTGGGGTCAGGAAGACACAGAGTTCAAATCCTCCCTTTTAAGCATTTTCAAGTTTTCTAGTCCAGACCTGCATGACTCAGGAAGAAAGAGACAGACCTTGGGCAACTCTGCCTTACTTAAATGAACTCTAAAAGGCTCTGAAGAAATTTAGAATCAATTGTGAGGCGAGGGAGATGGTGGCATAGGATTACCCAGAATAATGTGCCCACATCAAAGAAGGTACTGTGCTCCATGAGTGAAGTAGTAGCACAAAGGAAGCATGAAATGATGCACAAATCTAGAGAAATCCCCATACCAAATGTTAAAATGAAGTATCTGTGCTTAACCTTCTGAGCTTATATTGGTCTAATCAACCACAGTCACTTTTCCTTGATGTTCCTTGATCATCATGATGTCACCGGTCCTCTTCAAGTATGAAGAATGAACAAAAATGTGTCATTCTGCATGCAATCTATCACTTCTCTGACAGGACATTGGTTGTATGTTTCATCATCATCCCCTAGAATCATTGGTTATTTTATTATTGCTCCGAATTATTAATTCTTTCAGAATTATACATTTTTTACAGAGTTGCTGTTATAAATAGTTCTCCTGGTTCTGCTCCTTTCACTTTACATAATTTTTTCAATATTTAAATAAATTAAGGCTTCAACTTTTGAGGCTAAATTATCTGAATACTTATCTCAATTCTATACCAGAGATTTAGAGATTTGTGCTATCTGACTATTTCATGGATCTGCTCCAGTGATTTGCCCAAGGTCAAGCAGTCAGCAGGTGCCAGAGATGGGACTTGAACACTGGTCTTCCTGACTCTTAAGTCTGTTCTCTATGTACCATGCCAAGCTGTCTCTCTTACCACTTTATAGATATGTAACATTTGGGATTTTTCAAAGGGAAGACTTCCAACTTGCAGGTATAATTTTTAAAAATCAAATAACCCCCAAACTATGTGGTTTTACTAAACTCTATTCAATGACTAGCATTCTTGGGGGTTGATATATGTAGTGTTCAATAAGCACAAGAATCTGAATGAGACAGGTCATGCTTTTGTTTTTTGTTAAAATGTTTGCCTAGTTTGTAGACTGGCTCCTTTCGGGCTCAGAATCTGTACTGATCTGCATGTCTACATTTAAAATTAGATCTCTGTGAATGTTAAAAGTCCCTGAATCATAAATAATGATTGATTTTCCAAATCAAGAATGAACTAAAGGAATATGAATATTTGTGGAAGCTAGAAAATCCAATCTTCCTCAGGTTTAAACAAAGGTAAGAATATTACTGTCCTCCTAGCTTCTGTCCTTGGTCACATTCCTTACAACCTCATCTTCTCCCATGGCTTCATTTATCACCTTTGTGGAGATAGTGTTGATGCAGGGGATACAAAGAAAGGCAAAAAAGACACAGTCCCCATTTACATTTCCAGCCTTATCCTCACCTTCCTACACTCTTTCTTTCAAAGTCTTTGAGAGTTGTCCTTGAACATGAGGATTGAGGGGAGTTCTTCCAGTTTTGTCACTGACAAGTTATCTGTGTTTTGTCTCTCTCCCTAACCACCCCCCCCCCCAGGGAAATGAGAGCTCTGTAAGAAAGGGACTGGTTTTGTTTTTCCATTTTCAATGTACTACTTGGAGGCATTGTGTATAGAACCCTGGACCTGGAGTTAGGAAGACAGAAGTTCAAATCTGGACTCAGTTGCTTACTTATATGACCCTGGCCAAGTCACTTAACTTTTATTTGCTTCAATTTCCTCATCTGTAAAATGGGGATTCCTTAACCGCATTGCCTTGCAAAAACTAAAAAAAAAAAATGTAAAATGGGGATTCAATTGTATCTGCCTTTCAGGGTTGAGATGACATATTTTAAAGCTCTTCATTATAGTGCTTTGCATGTAGTGGACACTAATAAATACTTATTACCTTCCCCCACCCCTTGCCCATCTTGTTATTTTAGTCATTTTAGTCATATCTGACTCTCCATGAGGTTTTCTTGGCAAAAAAATATTGAAGTGGTTTGCCATATCCTTCTTTTTTTTCAGATGAAGAAACTGAGGCAAACAGGGATAAATGACTTGCCCATGGTCACAAAGCTAGTCAGTGTCTGAGGTCAGATTTGAACTCAATTTTTCCAGGTTCCAGGCTCAACACTCTATTCACTGCATCACCTAGCTGCTCTACAGATATTTATTGTATTAGATAATAAGACTTTTAGCAAGTTTATCTCTTTGGACCTCTCGGTTTTATGATCTGTGAAATGGTGGTGGCGGTGATGGTTCTTTCTATGATTAAGTAAAATCTACAAACATTTATTAAGTCCCCAGTACTATGGATAAAAGGGAAAGCAAGCATAATACCTTCCTCTCAAGGAGCTCACTGTCTTATTGGTGAATTACCAATGAATTTCATAATTATTAAGCTATTAAACCCACTATCACCCTATGAAGAAACAAAAAGGATACTGCAGATGAAATCTGTGAGTTACCATCTCCACCTTTAAACATCTTCATATGATGATAATAATAATAGTAATAAATATTGGGAAAGAAGATAAGTCATAAGAAGATCTTAAATCATTACTTTTCTAGCAAGCCTGGATGCCACATTGTATACACTGACTCTGAGATTTTCACAGCTCAACAAAATGATTTGGCACATGTAAAGCTATGCTTTCTGTTTGAACTTAGCTCCCATCTTTTAAGAGAACATTCACCAGATTTGGAATCAAAAGCTCTGGCCCATAATTACCTGTATGATCTTGGGGCGGTGGTGGTGGTGGTGGGGGGAAATGTTACCAAACTATTCTGGGTCCCAGTGTTGCCTTTAGTAAATTGAGAATTCACCTTTTGACTTTTAAGTTCCCTTCCTTAACCAATGAATCAACTAACTAGAATTTATTAATCTCCCATTTTGTGCCAGGATCATATAAGTAAGCAACTGAGCCCAGATTTGAACTTCTGTCTTCCTAATTCCAGGTCCAGGGTTCTATCCACAATGCCTCTAAGTAGTAATTGAGAATAGAAAGACAAAACCAGTCCCTTTAATCTTCTGGAGAAGAAAATGGCAAACCACTTCAGAATTTGCCAAGAGAATCCCATTAATAGTAGTGGACTGCTAGGGTCACTAGGATCATAAAGAGTCAGGCACAATTGGACAACAGTGTTATCCCAGATACTGTACCAACAATAGAGAAGACCAAAAAGGGGAAAAAACTTTTTCCTGCCCTCAAGAAACAAACATGATATAGTCAGAATAAATTAATGATAGTCTCAGAGAGAAATGATTCAAGGTTAAAGAGAACCAGATTCTTGAAGAAAGTGAGACTTTAACTGAAATTTGAAGGAAGCCAGGAGGCAAAGATGAAGGAGAGCATTCCAGGTATCTAAATATATGACACTTAAATAGAATCTGTATCAGGTCCAAGCCCAGGCAAAATAAGTCAAGTAGATAAAATCTGTCTCTGATACTATTTGGTTCTGCTATTCCTCTCCTTTGGGTTAAAATTCATCTGTCTATTTTCCTCTTTAAGTGATACTATAAATATATCCTGTCAGCAATTTGGAATCACTTTATTATAAGGTATATGTAAATTATGCCAATCTGATATTTCAGAACCTAAGGTTCTGGTCTAATGAAACAACACTTTTTCCTTTTTTTCTTTCATACTTTCTTTCTTCCTTCCCTCCCTCCTCCCTCCCTTCTTTCTTTATTTCTGCTTGCCTTAATTCTTCCTTTCCTCCTCCCTCCTTTCATTCTTCTTTCTTCCTCTCTGCCTCTCTTTTTTCTTTCTTTTTTCTTTTTCTTTCCTTTCTTTTTTCTTCCATCCTTTCCACCTCCCTCCCTTCCCCTTTTCCTCCTTTCTTCCTTCTTTTCTTTTTCCTCTTTCTCTCTTAACTTCCTTCCTTTTTCTCTCCCTTCCTCCCTTTCTTTGTTTCTTTGTTTCTTTTTTCTTTCTTTCTTTCTTTCTTTCTTTCTTTCTTTCTTTCTGTCTGTCTGTCTGTCTCTTTCAGAGCCTTAATTAAATGATATGCTCCCTCTTAGATGATTTTTCCTCAGTAAGCAGGATCCAGCCTTTTGGGTACTTTACATAGCACCCTAAACTAGCCCTCATAGGAGCAGAACTCAATAATCTCTTTGAAGAGGACTGGTAATCTAGTTTTACCAGCAAATTCATGTGTCCAGCATCTTACTTCAAACCAGTCTCCAAGAAATAGCTGTAAATGGGCACTTCCACACAGAAGAGCACCTGGAAACAAAGAGTATGTAGATCAGTAAAACCAGATGCATCTCTTTCTTTGCTCAGAGCCTTTCATAAAAAGCCACTGCTTAATGAGGGATATTCATAGAGACTATTCACAGAACACAGCCTCTCTGTAATACCCAGGTGTTTTGACAGCTATGATATATTTACATATAAAGAAATTCAGTCCCCCACACACTCACACACATACAATTTCTCTTGCTTAATCCAATAGTCAAATTCTAATCTTATGTTTATAACCCTTTAATTTAATTCCACTAGATGGGCTATGAAATCACAGCATCAATATAATTTATATTTTATGGTTCAAGGAAATAAGTACAAAAATTTGAAGATGGGGGGTATGAAGTAAGTTTTGGTTAAATAAGGAGGATAATTAGCAAATATTTCAGGAGAAATCCAAGTAGGAATCATAAATGGATTTCCATTTTTGGATGATCTATTTGGAAGTTTTACCCTAAATGAAATTCCTTTTTTAAGACGGATCCCAGGCTCTGGGAAAATCGCATTGTTATGAAAGGCCTGAGAAGACTGAATTTAAATACCAAATTATGCAAAATGAGAAAATGGGTCATTTCTGCTTCTGCCTTCATTCCTAGGATTTGGGAGAAATGTATAGCTGAGAGTGAAATCTCCATTTCACAGTACACTGATGTCTCCCTGATAACATTACATACGATAGAACTGAAGCCAGGCACCTTCAGAGAGCATCTTCCTTGGATTTTTCAGTCTGTTCCCCTAACTTTTTAAAAAATGTATTCAGTCTCAAGACTTGAGGGGAGGGAAATGCTTATCACAAACCCTTCTGGGTCATATGTATGTGTGACAAAAATGTAGAGCATGAGCAATAAAGAGCCTTGGTTAGCTCAGCCTCATCTAATGCAATACCTTCTGGCTTTGTGGAAAAGGATCCGCCGGCCATACTGATCACCGAAAAAGAAGGATTTCTACTGGGTGCTTTTAAAAAAACAAAACAACCCCCGCCCCCGATGCCTTTAACACAAAGCAATCCATTTGGGAAAGTGGCAAAGCGGTCCATCTAAACCCTGAAATGCAACCAAGAGATAACCTTTAAAAGGAAAAGGATTCTGAGATTTAATTTTGAAGGCAAAAACTAATTTTTTTTGTTGTTGTTGCTATGGGTAGGATATTGGTATAATTTTGGGGTGGGCACAGCAACATTCTTGCACTTTATAATATAATATAAACTTAATTAGACCAAAGGAAGACTTCCTGAGGACAAAAATGGTCTCATTTGTACTTCGTATCCCCAGAGCCTAGCATAGTACCTGGCAAGTTGTCTTGTTCAGTTGGGTCTTAACTCTACATGACCCTATGGACTTTGTTTATTGTAAAGATAATGGAGGGGTTTGCCATGTCCTTTCTCAGGGTATTTCCATTTCACAGATGAGGAACTAAGGCAAATAGGAGTTAAGTGACTTGTCCAGGGTCACATAGAAAGCATCTAAGGTTGGATTCGATATCAGGACTTCCTGACTCCAGGTCCTGTCTTCTATCCATTGTACCACCTGCTGCCCCACTGGCAGATAGTAGGCACTTGATAAACATTTGTACAATGATTGTTTTTTTTAATGCTAAACAAGTCAATTAAGCTTTTCAGTCCCCATCTTAGTTATCTCTAAAATGGGAATAGCAACATTAGCCTTGGACATGTATACATTATATATATATATATATATATATATATATATGTATATATATATATATATATATGTATGTATATTTATGCATGTAAGTATGTATATGGGTGGGGAAGTGAAATAAAAAGCAAAACTTTAAATTACTTGGAAGTTTTAAATGTTAAATATAGCATTTAAATGGCAAGAAAAACAAATGGTAAATATTTTTAATTGTAAAAAGTTGTTATTTTATCCACCTCACAAGGAAAACATTGACTTGTACTAGGACTGTTTCTATCTGAACTCTATTGAAAAAAATGATAGTGAGATAGTAATAATAATAATAACAATATGATATAGAGGCCCCCATGTGAGATATCTAGACATATAGATAATACTAATGAGTGGCATGGATAGATATCTCACCTTCGTAGAGAGGAGGAGTCCCAAGATTTAGTCATGTACCACTAGCACACTAGCTTGGAGTGTCAGGGGAGGTGTAAGCAGGCCCAAGACTACCCCTGAGATTTAATAAATACCTATTATTTTCCCTTCTCTTACATCATACCAAAGCTGGAAACAGGTCTTGTCAATTATAAAGAAGGGTTTCAAACTATCTTGAATCAGCATTACCCTTGGCTTCAATATATTATCAAATGGCACAAGATAATAATTAGGAATGATTTCATCCCTAAACCTAAATTAGACAAAATAAAAGGTAAAATAGATGGGGTACTAAAATCCAAGAGGGAATTTGATGTCTCAAATGATCTTTCAAAAAGTGAGCACTCTTCAATTTCAAAAAGACCTTTTTGAATTAAATGGTTGTAGACAAGTTGTGCTCAAATGAAATAATTCCAAAAAGTTTTTCTGGAATCATCATGAGTGAATTTATTTGCCTAAAATATTTGACAAAAAGTCTAAAAACCCACTTATGGAACTGCATACAACAGTAAAATAGACAGTTCTTGCCATGTTAAGAACCATAGAAAAAACGTAGGGCAAATGTCAAAGATCACCAAGGCAGAGAATGTTATAGCCAGAATGGCAATGGAAGATTACAATATCTTGTTGGCATACACATTAAAAAGTTTGAATACCTTATCACTCAATAAAAGGCAATAAAAAAGAAAGATAAGGGAAGAGAATTCAGAAAACAAAAGCATATCAGAAAATCTAAATTATATTGATGCTGTTTGTCCTTTATTCTAGAAGAAGACCAAGATATCAGAGAGGTGATGTCACGACATGTATGTGATTTGGATTTGAGTGAGAGGGCTATGTTTAAGACAGTAGTCTCACTTTCTCCTCTGGAGGCATCTGGATCCAATGACCAGATATGAATCAGGACTACTGGAGATGGCCCTGGATGGGAGTTAATCAGGGTTAAGTGAATTGCCCAAGGTCACAAAACTACTAAGTGTCTGAGGTTTGATTTGAACTCAGGTCTTCCTGACTTCAGGACCAGCACTCTACCCCACTGCACCATCTACTTGCCCATCTGGCTAAATTACATTAATCAGCAATTGAAAACAAAACTCAAAAGAGTAAAGCAATGGGAAGAAACAAAAAAGAAAATAAACAAGATATTATGCCAAAAGAGATTTCTGAATTTTTAACTTTTATTTAACAAAAAATAGGAATGGATAAAAGCCAAAATTATTGGTTCAAATACCCATAGTAGTACATAAATTATTAGTCAAATGCTTTACCAGTTTTCCTTCAGACTTAAATATGATCCCACCTTTCTTAACAAAATGTACTTCATATTTATGAACAAAAGATGAATGTACCAATGATCACTCAAAATAGAAGTAAAATATGTGTTCATTTACTTTAAACAAAGTATTCACAGTTTTTATCACTAAATGTACATGTATGTGTTCACACACACACACAACACACACACACACACACACACACACACACACACACACACACACACACACAAACAATCCCAGGAGAATAAATAAGCAATATATTATTAAATCAGTAATTATTGAGCAAGTCACCCCAAATTACCATAACATCTATACTATCTTTATTGATTATGGTAAAATCTGATTCAGTTCCAAATGTAACAAAAACTTATACAACATTATTGAAACACAAGGCTTGTCACCTGAAGATGACTAGAAAGATGAATGCTTCTTTGCCAAAAAGGACTGATACATATTCTCAACACATATGGTATATAGTTAAAAATTCTAAAAAAAAATTTTGGGAACAGATATTCCTTTATTGTGTAATAACAGAGACTGATAATGAGTACACATCATAGGACTTGTTGAATGTAATTAAAAGCACTTTATCTCCCGATGAAGCTTATGAAATAGTCAAGATCCAAAAGTAGAATCAAAAGTTCTTCGTGGACAACATCCACAGGAACTCATCCTACAATGTGTCAAAAAAGAAACACCAAACAAATAGCTGTGTAATGCAGATTAGTTATTATTGGGAGTTCAAGATCAAGTCATTGCCTCTAAAAGCCATAGAGTGGTTATTCCTATGGAGACTTAATTTAATGATCACAGCAGATTATACAAAAATATGTTATATACAAAAATATGTATACATATTTTATATGTATACATATAATGAAATATATATCTGTTGCATACAACAGAAATTTAGTGCCTATTAATACCTAGCAAGGCATGAGTTGATGACTAGAATTATAAACCAGAAAACTGCTATCTTTCAGGGAATGACATATGAAAAATATCCATACTGTAAACAGATCTCAAAATATCCTAAATAACTCAACCAATAAACTGTGCTAGAATCAGAACATTATCACACAAAGGTGTTGCCCATAATCATCTGAGCATAACATTGAGCTATTAAAAATTAAGAATAATATTTTTAAAGGAATTTTACCCTACAAAGGCTTCACAGAATAAAAAGCTTTCAAAATACAAAGATTGGAGTTAAATCCAAATCATGTAAGTAGGTCTATACATCCTTATCATCCTGTCCTGCATCCTATTTGATACTGGATTTGTGCCAAGTATGTTTTTTCTGAACTTACTAAAGGTAAATTTACATCTCAATGTAGCTAGGTCACAGATAGTGCAAATAATAAATCCCCTAAAGTGGTCATATGTATTCGAATTTGCAGTATTTAATTATAATTATGTAAAATATGATAATTGACTTCACACAATAGTAATAGGCAGAATGAATTCAAATAATCCAACTTCATCAGGTGTGTTATTATTCGCCCTAATTGGGACCCAACTGAACATTTGATCAAATACAAAAAGCTACCATCTTATTCACTTATGTCATTAATCCATAGAACATTAAACATAAAAGAATAATGGTAGAGTAGTGGCCTGTCCCTAGGATGATTTCTTTCTGACTTCCAACAAATTAGATGAGAGAAATGAGATGATGATGATTATAATAATAGTAATTCTATGGATAATATTTTATTGATAAATAATATTTCTATCTGAATCTCATTTAATATAAAGATGGGAAGAATGAAAAATAGCAATAATCATATAACCAGTCACTGCATGCCTATGCCAAGCTAATCTTGATCCTCAATACCATGACTTGCATTATTTCTGGAGATTGTAGTTTTCTTTTGAAACTGATAAGAATTTTTATTTTTAGTTTTTGCAAGGCAATGGGGTTAAGTGGCTTGCCCAAGGCCACACAGCTAGGTAATTATTAAGTGTCAGAGACTGGATTAGAACTCTGGTACACCTGACTCCAGGGCCGGTGCTCTATCCACTGTGCCACCTAGCTGCCCCTGATATGAATTTTTGATATGAAATTTTCATAACATAGTGCTTGTTTCAATGAATCATTTGGTCATAGTAAACCTCCCCTCTAGTGTAATGTAAGCTCCTTGAAGGAAAGGACTATTTTGGTTTTGCCATGATTTCTTCAGTGCATAGCATAGTGTCTTAATAAATATTGAATTGTATTGTATTGAATTGAATCTAACTGGAAATATTTTAAACTTGTATTTGGATGATATTCAAATTACCAATTAAGTCAGGGTGAATTAGTCACATGATAAACTTAGTTGTTTCTGACAAGTCAATTGATTGAATTTTTCATTTAGGCAGTCCAAATTGTGTAAATATAACCCAAATAAGATTTTTTTTCCATTCAATTTCCATAAAAATTAGCTGAGAATTCAACCTTAGCTACCTCACAAAGTGAGGCAATGTGTTTGGATCTGACCTTATTAATAAGAGTTTCTCTTCCCAGGTCCTGCGTCGACCTATGGGAGGAAATTAACCAGACAGACTGGGTAAAGACAGAAAAAGGATGAAATAACCTCTCCAGTGGACAATGCTTTTTCCTGTTCCTGGAGCTGCCTCCAATTCCCACACCAGTTTCTGTATCCGTTACTTTGCTGGGATCCTCTTTCACATCAAAGTGTCTCTCTTTGGGCTCCACAAGTAGGGGCATAACCTTAGTTTCTACAGGAAAAGATCTTTATCCCAAAGGAAAAGAGGGAGGGAATAAAAATCTACCATGTGTTTGGTTGAATAAGCTGAATCCTCCTTACTAGAGTCTTGGTTCTAACATTTGCTATTGTTAATCCAAATTTTAATTTTTACAGTAGCACACACAAGAAATAAGGCAAGTACCTAGCAACCACCTCACTAAGCTCTGTAATTTCCACCAAATGCATTCACCATCATTCAGAGATCAAAGCTGAGCTCTGTTTATTGAACCTTTATTGAAAGTCTTGATTAATTGAGTCAGAAAGAGCAGATAGGCAAGAGGGTACTGTCTCACTGCATCTTCATAAGCAACCTAAGTGGTAGAAGCTAGGCTTCTCAGTAACTTAATTTTCTAAGAAACTAAATTTTCCTGGAACTCACTTAGCAAAATGTTCCAGCATTCAAAAGACACTTATTAAGACTTATTCTATTTATTCATTCAATACATACACATGCCACAAGGATCCTATGGGACAGCCATATAACACTTCTAGTTTTTGAACAAACAAAACAAATTCAGCTAAAATTACAAGAAAAATCTTTACAGCAATTTTACTGAAAAGGATCTGATTTCCAACATAAGTAAAGACTGATTCAAATAGTCAGACGGTATGAACAGGCAGGACTTACAACATGATATCCAAGATAAAAAACCAAAAAAAAAATGTTCTAAATCACAAATAATTAGAGAAATGTGAATTAAAATAGCTCTGAAGTTCCACTTCACATCTTTCATGTGATTAAAGTTGAAAAAGAGGAAAATGCCAATGATGGAGAGGCTACAGGAAAAGTAGTAATTAATGCATTATTAGGGAAGCTTCTGGAAAGCAATTTGGAACTATGGTCCAAAAATTGCTAAGCTGGAAATATGCATCCTTTGATTAGCAATGCAATTACTAGGCCCATACCCCAAAGAGATGAAAGGAACACTCAAAATATACAAAAACATTTTTGCAATTCTTTTCATAGTGCAAAGAACTGGAAACAAGGAGGTATCCATCAATCAGGAATCAACTGGGCAAGTTATAATGTATGAATTTTATGGAATAGTTTTGTCTCTAGAATGATGATAGAGATAATTTTCAGAGAGATGCCTGGGAAGATTTGCATAATCTCATGTAGAACACAGAGAACAATTTATATAATATGTACAACACTGTGAAAACAAACAACTTTGAAAGACTTATGGGGGGGGGGGGGCGCAGCTAGGTGGCTCAGTGGATAAAACCCTGGCCCTGGAGTCAGGAGTACCTAAGTTCAAATCCGGTCTCAGACACTTAATAATTACCTAGCTGTGTGGCCTTGGGCAAACCACTTAACCCCATTACCTTGCAAAAACATTAAAAAAAAAAACTTATGGGATATGATCAATGAGGGAATTTGTTATGATTGACCATACAATTACACAATTATATCATTATATTACAAGGATTTTATCTTTGTTCACTTACTTTTAAATGGTAGGGGTGGAAAAGAAAGTTGTTGCTGTTGTTGTTGTTTAGTTGTATCTGACTGAAAGTCTTTGGGGATTTTCTTGGCAAAGATATTGGCAGGGTTTCCCATTTTCTTCCCCAACTCCTTTTACAGATGAGGAAACTAAGGCAAGAGGGCTAAGTGATTTGTCCAAGGTCACATAGTATATGTCAGAGGATGGGTTTAATCCAAAATCTTCCTGTCTTTAGGATTCTCTATCCACTATTCCACAGTACTTCTATAATATTATTATAGGAAAGAAAAGAAAATGAAAACTTGTCCCTCTCCATTTATGGCACCATTATCTTCTGGGAGCCTATATCCTAAGAGAGATAACTTTGACCTTGACACACATAGAAAAGACTACAACCTACAGAGAGATAATGAAACTCATCAAAGCAACATCAAAGCTCCAAATAAATCTCTATATTGTGTATATACCCTGAATGATTATAATCACAAATATACTCAGCCCATCTATCTTTTCCCCTATAGTTCCTTCCATAGTATTTCAGGCAATAATGACCTCCCATTAGACCATTCCCTAATTTTGCCTTGTCTCCATCCCTTGGCGATGTCTTTATAGTTTTTTCCTCACACTCATTTAGTCACTCACCCACATTCTTTACTGTAGTTTTCAATTTATGATTTCATATTGTTCTATATTTGAAATTCATGCCATGTACTGTCTAAAGCTCTTCTCAGGAAAACTGCTATAGAACTGGGGTTTATATATTAATTCTTCCATAGTCACATAACCTTGAACAAAGAACTTAACCCCTCTGTGGAGTCCTTATTTATAAAATCGGAATAACAATGTTAACTGCATGCCAGCCAATACTAGCCCTTCATGGACTTGGATTCAAAAGTAAGCCCTGTTGATACTGAATCCCATGCCCCAGTCTCTAAAGGCAGTTCAGATTCAGATACTCAGATTTCTGTTAACAGAAACTTTAACATAAAGTTATAATGAGAAGTTTAGGCATCTTAGACAAATTCAACATTTGAGAGGCAGTTGTGCTTATTGAGTTTCTAAGGTAGGGGTTCCTAAACTTTTTTTGTGCATAGACTCCTTTTGCAATCTGGTGAAGCCTATGAGTCCTTTCTCTAAAACAGTATTACATGAAGAAGTAAAATATATAAGATTGCAAAGCTAACTAATTATATTAAAATAAAATATCAATATATATTTAAAATTCATAGATTAAGAACCTTGATCTAAGGTATTAATGATCTTGTGTCTATACACATGAGACTGGAAACAGAGATCATGGGAGCTGAAGAGACTGACAAACTAAGAGGTGACATTGATGGTGTTTGTCCTTCATTTTTGAAAAAGACCATGACATCAGGGAGGTGATGTCATGACAAACACATGAATTGTATTTGAGTGGGGGTGGGGTGGCTGTGCTGCACCAGCTTCCCCTTCTTCTCCAAAGTCATCTGTGTCCAGTGGCCAGATATGAATTAGAACTACTGGAGAAGGCCCTGGATATGAAGCAATCAGGGTTAAATGACTTGCCCAAGGTCACACAGCTAGTAAGTAGCAATTGGCAAGTGGCAAGTATCTAAGGCCGAATTCAAACACCAGTCCTCCTGTCTCCAAGGCCAGTATTCTATCCACCATACCACTTAGCTGCCCCAGGAGAACAGAGAATTCAAAGAGGGAGAGGAGGAAAGATGAAGAAGGAGATTTTGTACCAAGTATTCAACTTATTGAAAAGAAATGAGAATTACATATGGATCCATATAGAGCATGATTTTTAAAATAATTTTTTATTATCTTGAACTTGCCAAATATCAATAAATATAAATTCTATCATATATGAAGAAAAAAAGATGATTGCATATGAAACCTTAACTATATATTATAACCTGGGATCTTCTTTAAAATTAAACACAATTTCTAATGCTTTGACCCTTAACTTACTTTTAATATATCTTTCTATATTATATATAAGTATATATTTAATATATCTATATATTACATATAAATATGTATATTTAATACATCTTTATATATTATATATATATAAAGTATCCTTTCTTGCCTCCCTCTTCCAATCTCCTCCCAATTTTTTAAAAGGTCCTCTCTTGTAATAAATAAGCATAGTCAAGCAAAATAAATTCACACACTGACTCTATCTGAAAATGTATGTATATCATTCTGTACCCTTGGGTTCATCTTCTCTCAATTTAGGAGGTGAGTGACATGTCCTCTGTAATCATTGACTTGATTTGATCAAAATTCTTTAACCTTCTAAAGTTGTTTTTCTTTATAATACTATGTTAATTTTATATTTTATTCTCCTGATTCTGCTTAATTACTTCACTGGGCCAGTTCACACAATCTTCCCAGCTTTCTCTGAACCCAACAAGGAGTGGATTTTGGAAAGATGGTGACTGGGTGATGAGAGCCAGGAATTCAGAAGAGGTGAGGGGAGCAATTGTTTGCCTTTGAGTACCAGGGAGTTTGAAAGTAGACACAGGGAAGATATCAAAAGGTTTGATATCTTCAGGAGAATGAAAGGTTTCAGTGAGCAACAAGAACTGAGAGAAAGAGATTTGAGATGGTAAGGAGCAGAGAAGGATGAGGACTTGAGAGAGGGAGAGATGAAATGGAGAGAGATGAGAGTGGGAGGAGAGAAGGAGAGGAATTAGGGGGTTTTGACCAGTCTGAAAGCAGGTGTGAATCATGAAAGTTAGAGGGAACAGGAAATGGGGTGAATCATTCCATCCCCTGCAGATGCCTGGGGCAAAGTCTGGTCATCCCATGCTAATTCTGGTTCTGCACAAATCATAGCAGAAAGTAGCAGAGCTCCTTAACTGGAAGAGAAAAGGAAACAAATTGACTTGAGAAGCATCCTCATTAATGTTCTCTAAATAAGTCCTGTATTCCCAACACAATATGGAAAAGTCCCTTTATCCATTTCCCTGCCCCAAAATAAGGGAAGACAGCACAACATCCTCTCAGCTCTGCCAGTTAAATCCTTTATAATTCAGTCACGGGGCGGCTAGGTGGCGCAGTGGATAAAGCACCGGCCCTGGAGTCAGGACTACCTGGGTTCAAATCCGGGCTCAGACACTTAATATTTACCTAGCTGTGTGGCCTTGGACAAGCCACTTAACCCATTTGCCTTGCAAAATCCTAAAATACTACTACTACTACTACTACTACTACTACTACTACTAATAATAATAATAATAATAATTCAGTCACAAGCTTGATTGCATGGTCAGTCTTTGGTTTGGCTCTACTGGATCCATAAATAGACCCCTTCCTCTCCTTACTTATCACCACTCTTCCTTCTGTCTCCTCATAAGATGACAAATGATGGATGCTCACACAATAGTCCTTAGAAATTCAAAGTCAGCTGGGATATGGTGGCTCAAGTTTATCATCTCTGCTACTGGGGAGACTAAGGCTGGTGGATCTCTTGCATTTGGAAGCTCTGAATTATAGCAGATTGTATCAACACTAATTCTGGCACCAATATGGTGCAGTCAAGAGGATCTCTAAGGAGAAGTAAATCTGTCCAGTTCAGAAATAGAAAAGGTCAGAACTTCCTTGCAGATCAGCAATAGGGTCAGTACCATAAGTGGTCACTGTACATCCATTCTGGATGCAGTAGGGAGAGTCAGAGACAAGAGTGGGGAGGTGGGGCAGATACAGGAAAAGAGAAGAGAAGACAGGAGAGGATGGAAATTCAAAAATCTTACCACTGTGCTATTAAACCCAACTTTTGAAGTCTGAAGTCTTAGAGGAAGCAGTTCCCAGTGGGTCACTTGTACTTACCATATAGCATACCTTGAAGGCTATGCTGTCAAAGTAATTTTCCTAAAGCACAGGCCTGACCACATCACCCAGTCTCCTTAATCAAAAAACTACAATGTCTTTCTATTGCCTATAAACTCTTTTTTTTTTTTTTGCCACTTAAAACTCTTCACAACCTGGCCCTTTCTTATCTTCCTAGTCCTCTATTGCCCTACCTTCCAGTTATGGTTCAGTCATCTACCCTTCTGCAAGAAACCTTTGCTATCTTCCCTCCTTGCAGCTTCTAGTGCCTTTTATTCTAAGGTTGTCTTATATGTTTCTTTATATATTTTTGCATTTACTGTTATCTCCTCCCATTGGAAATTAAGTGCTTGATACAGTTTAATTAATATATATTTGATTAATTGTCATCTCCATCTGACCTCACTCCATAAATTCATATATCAAAAAAGCAACTTTGAATATGTGAGTGGCTAGAGGTTGGAAGTTGGGGTGTGTAGTGGAATTGAAGGTTTATTTTTGGAATGTTAGTCATCTGAAGTTGTATGTTTAGTTGGACAATGCCATTGGAAACCTTCTCTGATTTTTTTCCCAATATGTCACAGGTCTGACCCAAAAATCCCAGACCAAAGAAGCTGGGAATTTTGTCTCTGTAATTGATTTCATTTTTGGCTACCCTCTGCTGAGTTGACCAATGAGTTCCAGATGTGGTGGTTGGTTTTTCTGATGCAAGTTACCTGTCCACTGGGAATAAAACTGAGACCATCAGTTTAGGCCACCCACAACTGGCAGATGGCTATGACTTTTGGACATTGCTGATGCTTACTGGATTCAACTCATGTCAGAAGAGAAGGAAGCCATAATCATATGTTTATTATAATATTAATATCATTATTAATTATAATATTATGTTAAGGGATATCCCCTTGACAATTTCTTCTCTCCATCCAAAGTCTCTATTAAAGAAAAGAAGATTTGAAAAGACAAGCATCTTTAACCACATATACCACATCAATATCTGGACATGGAGTCTCCTCTGGACAGTTTTCATTATTCCACATCTGCAGGATATTAGAACTTCTCTTTGCATTGGAAGCAGAGAACCGTCTACTCTGTGGAGAGTAAAAGATGCCCAGTAAATACAACTTGAAAAAGTAGGGCTCCCATGGGATTTTGGGAAATTTATTTTGAGGTCAATTCACCCTCCTGTTTTAATGTTTTATCTATGCCTTTTGCTCTCTTTTCCCCTGCAATTATTTCTTAATATACTCACAATGACGTCCCTTAATCAAAGAAAACCTGTTAAACAAAACCAGTCAACCCTAGGTAGTCTCTGTACAGAGAGAAGGGAAGAGTATTTTCTGAATTCAATATTATCACCTGCATTTTTGATAAAGAAGGATAAAGGGGGGGGAGAGAAAGAGAAAGGAAGAGAAATTAATGCAACAAATAAAGACAGAGTATTGATGCTGAAAGAATCTGAGAAATTTCAAGGGAATTCTGGGTTTTCCTCTTCCATGAACAGAGCAAAAGAAAAATCTTTGGGCAAATGCATGGAAAAAAAGTGGGAGCAGAAATTTGTGAAAGTGAAATGGATGAACTCACTGGCATTCTGGGTTTGGGCAAACTGGAAGAAAAGGAGGACAGGAAGGAAAAGTTAAAAACTTCCAGGAAAATTCTAAGGGTTCCAGAGTCCAACCTGGAGCTGCAGGAGGTGCAGAGATCTAGTGGTTCTGTAGGGAGGGTTATAGAGCCTCAGGACCAAGAGTTGAGGAAGAAGAAATGCAAATGAGCTCCCAGATGCTGAAGATGGAGGCACAGTAGATTCTAGACTTGGGATTGCCCAACATCAAGGTCTCCAACTCTTCTCAAATAACTTCCCCAATTGGTGGTAGAAGTTTATTTTTAAATAATTTTTAGGGGCAGCCAGGTGGTGCAGTGGATAGCGCACTGGTCTTGGAGTCAGGAGGATCTGAGTTCAAATCCGACCTCAGACACTTAGTAATCACCTAGCTGTGTGACCTTGGGCAAGTCACTTAACCCCACTGCCTTGCAAAAACAAAAAGAGAAAGGAAGGAAGGAAGGAAGGAAGGAAGGAAGGAAGGAAGGAAGGAAGGAAGGAAGGAAGGAAGGAAGGAAGGAAGGAAGGAAGAAAAAAAAGACTTTTTGACTGAGTCTGGGGTTTGGAAGGGGAGTAATGGAATTCACCAGATACCTGTCTAGAACTTCTCCCTTAACCCCTTCTCTTGACAAACATTTTTATAAAATCTCTTCAATACTGCACTGCCTTTCCTGATTTCTCCTGTCACCTCCTATTAGTTTCTTGTCTCTGTCTCTCTGTATGTGTCTGTCCATCTCTCTCTTTCTCTGTCTATTGCTTCTCTCACTCTCTGTGTCTCTGTCTGTCTCTCTCTGTTACACACACTGAAGAAAACTTTTTTTTGAAGGAGGAAATATTGATGGCGGGTTGAAAAGAGGTAATAATAATGCAAAAATAAAATAGCATTAATAAATATATGAAAATACCGAGAAGAAACCAGAAGGAACATCAAAAGGACAAGAAGGACAATGTTGTGTCCGTTAGAGTATTGACTCCTTGAGAGTACTGTCTTTTATCTCTTTTTTATAACTCCAATGTTTAGCACAGTAGTGTTTGGTCATTCCTCAATGGGTAACATCGACAGTGTTTAGCACAGTAGCTACTTAATAATTGCTGATTGATTTATTGGATTTCTATTGAAGCTGTTAAGATGAAGACAGGATGTTGCTAAAGTTAATATATATTCAAAAACACAACAAACTTTACATAGAAGTTAATAGTTTTATGTACAATCATCTTGTTCTGTTCTTCTTTGTAAAGAACGGTTTGTTTGCTAGACACTGTCAAGTTTGTAATAAAAATAGATTTATGGGGTGGCTAGTTGACACAGTGGATAGAGCACTGGCCCTGGAGTCAGGAGTACCTGGGTTCAAATCCAGCCTCAGACACTTAATAATTACCTAGCTGTGTGGCCTTGGGCAAGTAACTTAACCCCATTGCCTTGCCAAAAAAAACCCTTAAAAAAATAGATTTAACCAAAAAGTAAAATGAATTATTGAAAACAAGAGAAAGAAATTACTTAGTATTAATTTGTATACACTTTCATTTACTTGCTTCTTTCTGTACATATAGTTTGCTGTAGTAGAATGTAAGCTTCTCCACAGTAGAGACAATTCCATTTCTGATTTGATATCCTACTGCCTGGCCTGGCCCACAGTAGGCATTTATATTTTTGATTTGTTTGATTTGTTCATGCTTTTGGTTTTTATATCTTAGCTATTGCCAAATGTATTCCAGATACTTTTTTTTTAGGTTTTTTGCAAGGCAAATGGGGTTAAGTGGCTTGCCCAAGGCCACACAGCTAGGTAATTATTAAGTGTCTGAGTCCGCATTTGAACCCAGGTACTCCTGACTCCAGGGCCAGTGCTCTATCCACTGTACCACCTAGTCGCCCCAGATACTTTCTTGTAACCAAGGAAAGTAAATTCAACAGACATATCAACAGTATTCAGTAGTGTATGTCAACTTTCTAGACCCCACTTCTCCAACCAAAAGAAGAGGGATACATTTCCTCCATTCTTCTCTAGAGCCAATACTGATCATTATAACTACACATCCAGCTTAACTTGAAACAGCTAAAAGTGAAGACTAATGTGGAGGGGAAGTTGGTGGAAGTTGGCTTTTTTGTTCATAAATGATTGTGCACACAATGCAGCCTGAGGCTGAGATGCAACAAAACTTAGACTGAATCACTTCTGCTTCTGCTAATTTTGACCTAACAATTAACACCATGAAAACAGAGATTCTCCAACAACCAACACCACACCATCCATATGTAAAACCATGGGTTGAAGCAAATGGAGAAATTTTGAATATTGTGGAGAAGTCCATTTGTCTTGGCAGGATCCCTGGAAAGTACACACACAGATAATGAGGTTAATACATACATTGCCAGAGCTAGTTCAGTGTTTAGGAGGCTCTGAAGGAAAGTATGGGAAAGAAAAGGTATTAGGCTGTCTACCAAAGTAAAGGTCTACAGAGTCATTTTGATGACCTCATTATTGTATGTCTGTGAAACATGTATGATATACCAGCATCCATGCTCGGAAACTCAATTGCTACCACTTGAATTGTCTTAGGAAGATTCAAAAGATTCCTTGGCAAGATAAAGTATTAGACATTTAGGTCTTTGTTCCAGTTGAACTGCCAAGAATTCAAACTCTACTCCAAAGAGTAACTCAGATGGACTGGTCATATTGTCCAAATGCCAAAAGTATGTTGGCCTAAAAGACCATTTTATGGAGAACACACAGAAGGCAAGAAGAAGTGATACAAGGACACTCTCAAGAGTTCTCTGAAGAGCTAACTTTGAATTATTTGTGAGACATGAGTGACACTGTCATAGGACTGCCTAGCATGGCATACCCCCATCAAAGGATGCACTGTGCTCTATGAGCAAAACAGAATTGTAGTAGCTCAAATGAAATTTAGACATATCTTCATTTCAAATGTTCATATGGACAACTTTCCACTCCCATATTGGTCTGATCAGTAACAGATGGAAATACTGTACTATGATGCCCTTTTGGTCCTCTATAAGAACAAAGGATAACAACCACCATTGTTCATATTATTGCAGTCATATTTTTTCTTGGTTCTTTCTACTTCTATGTACCTAAGTTCATACCAGTCTTCCTTTTTTCCTCTGTCTACCTTGTATTTTTCTTTTCTGACAGCACAAAAATATTCCATTATATTCCAAAAACTTAGCAAATTATGCATGCAAAGATACTAACATAAGGCCTATAAACCCAAGGAAATCAAAGAAAATGGGGAAAAAATCCCTATTTATACAAAAATATTGGTAGTATTTCTTATTGTGGTGAAAAAGAATTTGACCCTAAAGATGGGGCCACCAATTAGGGATTGGACAACTAAATGGCATCCTGGATTCAGGAAGACTTGAGTTCAAATCCAGCCTCACACATTTAACTCTGTTTCCCTTGGTTCTCTCATTTGTAAATGAGCTGTAGAAGGAAATGGCAAACAAGTATTTTCAACAAGAAAACTCAAAAAAAGAGTACACATAAATGAAAAATGATTGAACAATGACAATAACAATTAGGGAATGATTAAACAATCTGTTATTGAGGTATAAGAAAGGTTAAAGGGGATAGCTTCTGAGAAAGCTAGCAAGACATATGAACTGATGCAAAGTGAAGTGAGCAGAATTAATGGAAAAAATATGTAATAACCACAACATTGTAAAAACAAGCAACTTTGAAAAACTTTAGAACTCTAGTAAATGCAATGACCCATGTTTAAACATACAGCCATCTCCTGAGAGAAAGGTATGAACTCTAAGTGCAGACTTTTAGATATGGTCAATGAGGATTTTTGTTTTTTTTTCCACTATACTTGTTTATTACAAGGATTTTTCTCTTTCTATTTCCAGTAAGAGTAGAAAGGGAGTGGTGGAGAAAAAGAGGAAAGGTGGGAGGGAAAGAAAATAGAAAAATTTTAAAAATCAATATTCCATTATATCCCAAAATTATGGTTAGTTTGGTTATTCCTCAATGAGCAAAAACCTACCTTACTCTCAATATTTTGCTAATATAAAAATTGCTGTATGAATAACTTAGTATATATGGGACCTTTCTTTCTGTCTTGGGCACATCCTTGGGGCATTATATCCAGAAGTAGGATCTTTTGGTCAAAGGGTATAAATAACAGTTACTCTTCTTAAATAATTTTGATTTATAAATCAGAACAATTGAAGCAATTCAAAACTCCATCAACAATGTCACAGTGTGTTGGTTTCCCTCCAGTCTTTCCAATACTGACTATTTTCACCTTTTTTCCATGTTTGCCAACTTGCTGGGTATGTTGTAAAACCTCAAAGTTCTTTTCATTTGCATTTCTCCCTAGTGAATTGGAGCAATCTTTCATATGTTAACACTTAGCAATTCATTTTTGAGAACTATGTTTTTCATATCACTCCTTGGCCATCTTCTTGGTTTGCTATCCAGACAGGAAACCATGCCCCACAGAACTTAGCCTTATCATTTCCAAGAAATCCCACTCTGGAGTTCTGCTGCCCTAATTGGTGGTTTTTTTCTATCACTCACTATATCTAGATCCCTTCTGTCTTGTCACCCTATAAGTGACCTCCTGAAGCTTGGGAACAGTGCCTCCTCACACTCAAGTGATCAGAACTCAAGTTTAATATAAAGTTCAAATTTAAGAAATAGTACAGGAAAATGAGCAAAAAAAACAAAAAAAAAAGAACTTGACCATAAAAAATTATTACATAGGAAAACAAAAAACTCAGAAGAAAACAATAGTGTGTAAATAGCTACAAAGAAAAAATGCTCATTTGTCCCAAAGATAGAATTCTTTGAAGAGTTCAAGAAAGAGACAAGGAAGATTATAGAAAAACTGGGAAAACAAATGAATGATGCAAGAAAATTATGAAAAGATAATTGACAGCTTGGTAAAATAGACACACACACACACACACACACACACACACACACACACACACACACAAAATCTTGAAGAAAATAATACCTTAAAAACCAAAATTGACCAAATGGTAAAAGAGGCACAAAAATCATAGAAAAGGACTCCTTAAGAAAAGAAAAAAGAATATTTTTTGATATTCAAATATAACATTCAAGAGAAACCTAAAAATGGTAAACATGAAAGCAATCATGAAAGGTTTGATAAAGTCAAATTATTTGCATTCTTATATGGAAAGATGACACATGTAACTCCTATAAGAACATTATTATTAGGGCAGTAAGAAGGAGTCTACATGAACAGTGGGCAAGAGTATGTAATGATTATGTTGGGATGAACTAAAAAGAAAATGAATGTGTAAGAAAGAGAGCTGAACTGGGAGAAGGGGAATTGATCAGTTAGAATAGAGAAAATTTTCTCACAACAAAGAGACACAAGGAAAAACTTTTACAGGGAATGGAAGGCTAGTGGACAATGCTTGAATCTCATACCCATTGAAATTAGTTCAAATAGGGAAGAATATGTGTATATATACATATACATACACATATATATATATATATATATATATATATATATAAATGCTCAGTTGGGTATTAAAAATATATCTTACCCAACAGGGAAATATGAGACAAAGGGGATAAGAGATATGATGAAGAGAGGGAGATAATAAAAGAGAAGACAGATTAAGGGAGGCAGTGGTCAGAAGCAAAACAGACTTTTGAGGAGGGGCAGGGAAAAAAGAAAGAGGAAAAATAAAAGAAATTAGAATGGAGGGAAATACACAGTTAGAAATCATAATTGTGAATATGAATGGGTTGAACTCATCCATAAAATGGAAGCAGACAGCAGAATGGATTAGAAACCAAAATACAACGATATATTGTTTATAAGCAACACATTTGAAACAGAAAGCCATACATAGAGTTAAAATAAAAAATAACCAATAAAAACAAAAAAAAAAGTACATGAACTATACCAAGCTTACCAAGAGGAGATCAAGACAAAGGTGATAAAATTCTGAGGGCATTGCAGAATCAATTTTCAAGATTTCTGAAAGAATGGAGACTACTGAAGGTTTGGGGGCAGGGGATCTCAAGTCCTATTGTTATCACAAAAAAGGGTCAAGAAAATATATTAACTGCTAACTTAATCTCAAGACTATTTCTGAGACATATACATATATATAAAATCCTAATGTTATGAATATGGCCTCTATTAGTGTATATCATGACCTTATCAAGTCAAATTCTTGACCAGATCTTTCTGTAAATTCTCCATAATTGTCTATAAACAATCTTTATCTTTCTTCTTCTTCTTCTTCTTCTTCTTTTTCTCCTCCTCCTCCTCCTCCTTCTCTCTCTCTCTCTCACTCTCTCTCTCTCACTCTCTCTCTCTCTCTCTCTCATTTTCTCTCTCTCTTTTTGCAAAGAGATAGTAAATTACAGGTATGAAATGAAACCTACATTGTCAAAAATGGTCAATGTTGTGACATTTATTTAAATGTGCATATCAGTTTAAAGGAAGGCTTCTAAGAGGTAGAAGGAGTCATTGGGTTGCTATTTTAAAAAAAAGAAAGAAAGAAACAATGGTAGAGCCAGGATGAAAGAGAGAAAATAAAGGGACTCACCCGGGCTCTCCCCAACACTCCTCCAAACAACTTTAAATAATACCTCAAGACAAATTATGGAGTAGCAGAACCCACAAGAGGATGGGTAAAAATGATTTTTCCAGCCCAAGGCAGTTTATTAGATTAACAGGAAAGATCTTTTGACTGGGATGAGAATGGAAGCCAGCCAGTGCACTGCCATAGCAAACTAGCAGCAGGCCTTGGGAACAACTGAATAAGTAGCAGCAGTGGCAGATTCTGGACCTCTCAGCCCCCAGATGGCAAGGGGATCTGACAACTGCTCAAGGAGACTTCAGGGAGTTATAGGGGCAGTAGGGGCAGAACTGTTGCATTATCTATACTTGGTTCTGAGCTGCATGTCTGGGGCTTAATCCCACTTTGGGGAGGAGACTAGCACTGCAAAGCTAGCAGTCATAGAAGAGTGGAACCCTGGTCCCAGTACCAGGGTAGAAAAGAGAGTTTATGGCTAGATCAGAACTCAGACCATGAGAAAAGTAAAGATATTTCTCTCTAGATCATACCACCTTGGAATTGAAAACTTACCCAGAATTTTCTCTGAAAATAACTGCACAGAAAATCTGAAGCTTGAGACAGTGTCCTCTCCACTCCAGAAAGAGAATGGAAAATTGAGCAAGCATAAGAAAAGGATCCTGACTATAGAAAGAAACAATAGGGATGGGGAAGATTAAAATACAAACTTAGAAAAAAACAGCAAAATCAAGACTGCTATATCCAAAACCTCAAAAAAATATGAATTGATTTCAGGCCATGGACGAGCTCAAGAAGGATTTTAAAAAATCAAGAAAGAATGGTAGAGAAATAATTGGGAAGAGAAAATGAGAGTGATACAAGAAAATCATGAAAAAAAAGTCAAGGTCTTGGAAAAGGAGGCACAAAAAATAGTGCAGAAAATAATAACTTCAAAAACAGATTAGAACACCAGCCCTAGAGTCAGGAGGACCTAAGTTCAAATATGGCCTCAAACACTTAATAATGACCTGCTGTGTGACCATGGTCAAATCACTAAACCCCATTGCCTTGCTAAAAAAAAAAAGATTATATCAAATGGTAAAAGAAATACAAAAATTCATTGAAGAAAAGAATATCCTAAAAAGTAGAATTTGTCAAATGGAAAAGGAGGAAGAGTAAGAAAGAGGAATGTACCAGGAAAAGGGGAAGGGAAAAGGTAGAAGGAGGTAAATTATCTGACTTAAAAGAGGTATAAAATAGCTTTTCATGTAAAGGAGAAAATGTAGTATGGGGAAACAGATGATCCTTACTCTTATTGTAATTGGTTCAAAGATAGAACAAAATATACACTCAATTGGGTATAAAAATTCATCTTACCCTACAGAAAAGTAGGAAGGGAAGGGGATGGTGGAGGGAGGTATAATCAAAAGGGAGGGCAGATTGATGAGATAAATGTTAGAAGTAAAACATTTTTGAGAATGGACAGGGTGAAAGGAGAGAGAGCGAGAGAGAGAGAGAGAGAGAGGAGGGGGGCGATAAACAGGGGGAAATAGGATGGAGGGAAAAACAGTATATATAACTGAAAAAGATTCTGATACATTTCTTTGAAAAAGACTTCATTTCTCAAATATATAGAGAATTGAGTAAAATGAGAAATAAGAATCATTCCTCAATTGATAAATGGTCAAAGGAAATTGAACGGGCAGTTTGCAGATGAAGTAATCAAAGCTAGTTATGGTCATATGAAAAATGTTCCATATCAATATTAATTAAAGAAATATAAATTAAAACAAGTCACACTTTTCAGATTGGCTAATATGACAGAAAAGGAAAATGACAAATTTTGGAAGGAATATGGGAAAACTGAGAAACTAATGCCTTGTTGATAAACATATTCAGTTCTGTAGAGCAATTTGGAACTATGCCCAAAGAGCTATAAAAATGATGCATACCTTTTGACTCATCAATACCACAAGTAGGGTTACATTCCAAACAGATTTTTAAAAAGAAAAGGAAAAAGACCTGTATGTACAAAAATATTTATAGTAGCTCTTATAATGGTGACAAAGAATTAGAAATTAAGATATCCATCAGTTAGGGAATGGCTGAACAAGTTGTTGTATATGATTGTGATGAAATACTATTATATAATAAGAAATGACAAGCAAGAAGCTCTCAGAAAAAATTTGAAAAAACATACATGAATTTTTAGAATCTGAAATGAGGAGAACCTGAAGAACTTTATATATAATAAAAGCAATATTGTATTATGATCACTGTGAATGTCTTAGCTATCTCAGAAATTCAATGATCCAAGGCAATTCTGAAGTATTTATATTGAAAAATGTTATCCACATCCAAAGAAAGAACTGATGGAGCCTGAATGCAGATTGAAACACATTTTTTTCTTAGAGTTTTTTGTCTATGTCATTACTAACATGAAAATACATTTTGCAAGAATAGACATATGTAACCTATATCAAATTGCTTTCCTTCTCAATATGGGGGGGTGGAGGTAGAGGAGATAGGGAAGGAAATAATGGAACTCAGAAATTTAAAAAAATGTTAAGTATTAGGAGGCTTTTTAACCATGTAATTAGGGTAAAAAATAAAATATTAAATTTTTTAAAAGAGCAACAATGATGCATTTTAAAAATTTCTCCATAGAGAATCTATCCAATGAGCTGGAAGTCTTTCTCTGGTTTTCTTACTGTTTCATGAATTCCAGTGCCCTACTTGGACTTTCTACCTTTTATTCTTCATTCTCAATATATGACTAGCCCACTTCTTTATCTACTCTTAATATTTATCTTTTATTATGACTTTGTTCCACTTGTCAAGTCATCAAATTAGGTTGAATTGTGACCAGATCTGCTATGTCCATTTCCATTGTCCTTAGAATTACCAGTCATTTTTGAGTATTCTATAATGTCTCATGTATTATGTAGTATCACTAAAATAATACTGGTTTTAAAAGATATACTTTTGCAGTCACTAGCAACTTGGAGTCACTGAAAAAGTTAGGCAGTTTCTTAAAAGCAATCTAGCTCAATCTATTTTGGACCCACCTCATTATCCTTCTGTATCATTTTGTCTAAGGTATATGAGAAACAGTTATTCGTTATCTACTTCGTTTTTCTGGTGTGGAGGATTAGGACAATTTCTTCAAAGCAAGCATGAGTTTTATTAAGGAGGTGGCTCATTTTGGGACTTAATGCAAAGTCATCCACAAACAGCTACACATGGAGAACCTTACTTGGAAAGGGAATTCAAGTTCACTAATTGGTACCTCTTTGTCCATGATAAATGTGATGTGAAACTAATCAATAAATCTAATAGAGACCTCCCCCTATCCCTTCCTGAAACACTCTTGATCTTGACTTAATTCTGGGGTGCTAATACCTAAACTGTTCCAGAAAGTGGCTATCCTGGTATGTGGAACAACACCTGGAGAAGTTGACTTCTATGTCTAGGTTAGTCTATGGTCTTGATTTTGGATTGACACTTAGTCTTGATGGAAAAAACAAGTGCACTCCTATACCAGATCTTCAGAGGATTGAAGAGAGTGGAGTAAAACCCAAGGAACTGCTTTTCCATAGGACTATTATTGAATCCCCTTTATCTACTGGCATGGTCCAGAACCCATAAGATCCTGAGATCCAGGGATGCTCTGGTGGGATCCTTCCATTGTTCTCTGTATTCTTGGGGAAGTCTCTCCCCTTCTTTGGGAAGAGTTAAAATGCACAACCTCAATAACCCACCTCCTTTACAAACACCTCTAAATAAGCAAGGAGATTACCTGGTACCTAGGAATGAAAGAGAACTAACCTACATCCTGTTGAGCTAGATTGGACCCCTCTAAATCATTGGTTGAGCTGATAAAGAAGAGGATCTGAAGGAAAAAGGTCAATATAGTTCTTTTGACATTTTATTCATTCACTAGACTTCTCTGATTTCTTTTTCTAAGGCACCTTTACTGTAATGCCAATTCAGAATGCCCATCTACAGCGCCAATATAAACAACTTCTTATTCTTCTTGCACCTGGAACATTCATCTGCCATGGGTTTGTTTTCCTACTTAGAAGTAAGTTTCCACTAAAAGTATTTCAGGAGAAGATGAAATCAAATAGAAGTGGTTCAAATCACTTGTAGTACTTAAAATATTCATAATCCTTTCTATAGCCAAAGGCAACCTTGCTAATTATTTACCAAGCAAGTGGAAATGACATCCTCCGGGATCTGGCAGAAATGATATATCTGGTGGGGAGGGTGAGAGGAAGGGAAGGGGGGAGAGAGAAAGAGAGAGAGAGAGAGAGAGAGAGAGAGAGAGAGAGAGAGAGAGAGAGAGAGAGAGAGAGAGGGAATGAAAAAAAGACAAGAAAAAGGAGAGGGGGAAGGGGGAGGGAAGAGAAAGACAAAGTGAGAGAGAGAACAGATAAAGACACAGAAAGAGCGGGGAGAGAGAACAGATAGACACAGAATCAGAGATTCATGTTGGAGGAGAATATTTCAGTTTTGAACTAATAACAAGTAGCATTTTAAGGGTAGTTTCAGTAATCTTGGGAAGATGATTAAGTTGAAGCTGGGTAAGGTGAGCAGAAGAACAATTTTATACTCGGATTTTTGCTTAAGTATACAAATTGGTTACAAGGGCCCCCCTTTTTACTTTTTAATGGTGAGAGTGGATTGAAAAGGAAATAAATTCTATTATTGTTAATTTTTAAAAAATATTTTACTTAAAATAGAAATTAGATACTAGAAAATCAAATGATCCTAAAAAGCCCTAAGGCAAGAAATCGTCTTTTAGTTAGCCCCCTTAGATAGTTTTTAGTGGCATCTCTAATGAATTACATTTAAAAAACTTTATCTCTCTTAGTGTTATAGAATTTGTTCATAAGGCATGATGATATGAAAGGGGCCAAAATAACAGAAGGCACAGGCATAGTGAACCACTAAGGTACCCAAAGGAACTTGTAATTTCCTTGAAAAATCCAAGATCTTGAAGGATCTCAAAGTCCTTCTTGAACTCACAAAAGAAGCAGTATAGCATAGAAGAAGGGAAGAAAGAGGTTCAAATCCCAACTCTGACGTATATTCTGTAGCCCTAGACAAATCACTCTCAGTGCCTTCAAAAGCTCTCTAAGACTATCATTTGCATAAAAGGTATCTATCTGCACTAGTTAAATGGAATTTCCTCACCTGGAAAGAAATCACAAGTTCAGTCTCTATCTCTAGCCCTTCAAAATGCCAGTTTTACAGAAAGATAACTGTGATAATTTTGGTACAGAGGTGTCACATCACTTAAAGACCATCCAATAAGTCATGTCTTGTGTCCAAGTTCCAGACTCACAAACCCCTGCCCTACATGGATATGAATTCTATGTATGGTACTTTGGGCTAGAGATTGAAGTTGGGTTTTTCATTTCTGTTTTAGTTTTTGTTTTTGACTCAAGACTAAGTAAACTTAGTTCTGGTACCCATTTTGGCCAGATGGGAGCTGCTAAGAAAGGATGGGAATCATGAATAGTCCTAGTAGTCAGGGCTAGGAAACATTTGGCTTGGTCCTTTGACAGATGAATGTGATTCCCACCCGAGGTGCTTTCTTTTCCTCTTCCTACTTGGGCGGCCCTCTCCCCTCCTCTCCCCAACACCCCTTCTCCCTTCTCCAGCACAGACAATAACCAGTTGGGTTGACCAAGTTGAGCTCTCCATTATAGGGATAGCTTTGAGTCTCCCCTAGGATGTCACCCACATGGGCAGCTTCTTTCTTTTACAAGATGAAAGGATAATGTTCAAAGCAGATTAAACACCCCCACCACCATCAAAATCATTGAATAAAGACTGAAAACAGAAAACCTAATATGTCAATAACTTCTTTGTCATCCTCTGCTGCCCTCTATTGATGGTTATTTGAATTTCATTACAGAGGCGGTGAATTCCATTCAAAGGCAAAGGAAGATTAAATAGTTTATTAGGTTTCTCACTAAATTTTCATATTGTAGTCTTTAGGGATTCTTTACTTTTTTTTTTGCCATTTTATCTCCAATTAATCCTGTACATTTGTTTGCATTATTGTTTGCGTGTTGTCTCTTTTGCTGGAGTATATGCTTCTTGATGGCAGTCTGACTTCTGAAATTTTTTTTTTAATTTTCAGCACTTGGAATGGAGCTTGCCACATAATAGGCACTTAATGTTAGTTGACCGTGAATCCATTTTGGCATCCTGGTGAAGCCCTTCCTATAATAAAGGTTTTTTTTAAAATGAAGTTTTTAAATGCATTAAACAAAATATATAGGATTACAAAGTCAAATAAATTATGTTGAAAGAATTATGAACATTTTTTAAAAAATTCACCAAACCTCTGAAATTTATCCATGGTTCCCTTGAGGTACCATAGATCCCCAAATTAAGACCTTCTACTTTAGAAAAACCTATTGACTTTTTCTGACAAAACTACAGTGTGCTGTATGTACATTCCATCCATTAATCAAAGTAACTAATCAATCCTCTAGCATTAAAGTGCCTATTATATGTGCTAAACACTGGATATACAAGAACAATGATGAAACAACCCCTGTATAGATTGTCACTCTATCCTCAAAGACAGTTTTTGAATAGAAACATTGGCCAAAATCTCAAAAAAAACTTTGATATAAATATAAATTTTCAAATATCACTTAAAGATGATTGTGAGAATGCTCACAAGGAAAACATGAAAGACATATAAGACATTGTTTTTTCCTGGGCACAAAAATATTCCTTTGTCAAAAATGAAAATACAACAGATATTGAAATAGGACACTTGTTTATAAAGAAGAATTAGAATAATTTTACCTCTTTTTCCAAACTGATAACCCCTTAAAAGGAAAATAAAATAAGTAAAAAATAAATATAAATTTTCAAATATCACTTAAAGATGATTGTGAGAATGCTCACATGGAAAACATGAAAGACATTATAAGACACTATTTTTCCTGGGCAAGAAAATATTCCTTTGCCAAAAGTGAAAATACAACAAATAAAAAAATCTAGCCTCTAAATCCCAAAACATCTTGTGAGGTTTAAGCATTCAAAAATTTATATTTCTTTGGATAGAGTACCCACATATAAGGATTTTTTCTCCATGTGGACATAGGGAGGATGGGAGGAAAAGAAGAAGGGAAGAAGGAAGGAGAAAAGGAAGGAAGGAAGGAAGGAAGGAAGGAAGGAAGGAAAGAAGCAAGGAAAGAAGGGAAAAAAGCTAGGAAGAATCAAAACAAGGAAGAAAAGGGGCAGCTACGTGGCGTAGTGGATAAAGCACCAGCCATAGAGTCAGGAGTACCTGGGTTCAAATCCGGTCTCAGACACTTAATAATTACCTAGCTGTGTGGTCATGGGCAAGCCACTTAACCCCATTTGCCTTGCAAAAAAAAAACCTGAAAAAAAAACAAGGAAGAAAGAAAAAAAAGAGAAAAAGGAAGCATGTGGGACAAATGCCACTTAAATAAATTTTGGAGATCTTTCAAGGTATGAAGAGAAAGTTTTATTCGTTTCTCGAGGAATGGGCCATGCAATCAATTACAGAGATTGAGGCCAAAGCAAAAGGCCCAAGCATCACATTTATCCTAACTCACATTTATCCTAATCTCACATTTATTCCCCCCCCCCCCCCGCCCCCCCCCGCACTGACCCAGCCTCGTTAATGAAGAATGTGGCTTTGCAATCTAGACTCGAAAACTAATCTAGGGAAAAGAGCATAAAATTCAAACCAAAACCAGAGTATCTCTTCAACTCCAGGGATTGAATGGTCATCCGGACTTCAACAAATAAGGTGGGGTCAGTTGACTCTTCACCAATATCCCAGACGTTGCTTTGTCAAGAGAGAAGGGGCATATAGTTAACTATTCTCCAATCTATAATATTCTACTGAAGAAATCTCAGACTTTATCCCACGAAGGAAGGAAGGAAGGAAGGAAGGAAGGAAGGAAGGAAGGAAGGAAGGAAGGAAGGAAGGAAGGAAGGAAGGAAAAAGAGTAGTATTGCCCATCTGGAACTGGCCAGCAGTTACTACTATTCATAGACTTAAAGTCACTAGATCACTTGAAATTTTTCTTTCAGGGCAGCTAGGTGGCGTAGTGGATAAAGCACTGGCCTTGGAGTCAGGAGTACCTGGGTTCAAATCCGACCTCAGACACTTAATAATTACCTAGCTGTGTGGCCTTGGGCAAGCCACTCAACCCCATTTGCCTTGCAAAAAAAAAAACTAATTAAAAAAAAGAAATTTTTCTTTCCCCCATATCAAAACCATAGATGAAAACAGAAAAAGGATATGACTGAAGAGAATAGAAATCAGAAAATAAAGAAGAAATGCTATATCTTCAGTTATATCATGGGCCAGGACATTGGTAGATCAGGGATGGGGGTGAGGGGGAAGAACTAAAGTTAATCCCCCACACTCTCAGTAATGTTGTGAGCACAGACACCATGGAGAGCTAAAATGGTCTGAGTTAAGTTTTTGCCCCCGGGAAGATTGTATGACCCAAATGAGAGTCTTCTGGGCAAAGAGGATATAAAGTCAGCTCTAGTACTGTGAAAAAGTGCTGAGTCCCAGGAAAATTCTTTGCCCCTTCATTTTAACTCCCTTGCTGGTATCTCTAATCTGCTTTATCTTCCTCTGAACTGCTTTTAAGCTACATTGGAAACTGTTCTTTCTGCGGTTATTTAAATATGTTTTTATTAAAAAAATTTTTTTAAACCCTCAGACTCTTAAGTAATCTGTTATACCAGACCATGACAGGGACAATCTACACAATCAAAAAAGCAATCAGTCAATTGATTAAATTCAGGTAATAGTTTATAAGACTACTTTAGGGGCAGCTAGTGGTGCAGTAGATAGAGCACTGATCCTGGAGTCAGGAGAACCTGAGTTCCAATCCCAACCTCAGACATTTAATAATTACCTAGCTACGTGACCTTGGACAAGTCACTTAACCCCATTGCCTTAAATAAATACTTTTTTTAAAAGACTTCCTTAACAAATTCCTTGGTACTTAAAAACAACCCCACACAGAAGATATATTTTGGAATAAAATAAAGATTCAAATGAAAGTAGTTGATGATCTAGGTGGTAAAACATAGAAATGATTAAAACATAGAGAAAAATGATCCATGTAATGCTATTAACTTAATGATTAAAATATGAAGCTCATTAATTTTAATTTGAGGTATTCTCCTTTGTTGGCAGACAACTCCTAGGTAATGTCTTTTCCTGGCAAAAGGGAGGTGCTCTCCTATGCCAAGCCTTGTTCCCCAATGCTTTTATAACTGAGAATCCATTGGTACAATCCAAAATGATTAAAGCAACAGATTATATTGCAAATAAAGAACTTCAGAGTGGATCTGGAATGGGATAAGAAAGCCCCCACTGAGTATTTAAGAGAATAACAATCAAAAAATTAAAATTATCATTAAGGGAAAAAAAAACTAAGTAGTAAAACTATCTTTAATTTACTAACTTAGATGGGGAAATTTAACCACTATGATAATCTCTAACACCTCTTCCAGGGCTATACTCTTTGAAACTTTTTTGAAATTATGAAAAGAGGGGAAAGAAAAGAATAAGCATTTATAAGCAGCCTCTATGGGCCAGGCCCCTGCTCTAAGCACTTTACAAATATCTTACTTGGTCTTCACAACCTCTGACACTTAGTAGCTGAATGACCTTGGGGAAGTCACTTAAACCTGATTGCCTCCCATCCAGGGTCATCTTCAGTCATCCTGATTCATATCTGGTCACTGTTCCCAGTTGGTTCTGGAGGAGAAAGTGAGGCTGATGACTTAGGATAGCACCCCCTCACTCAAATCCAATTCACATACTTGTCATGACATCACCTCTGAGACATTGTAATCCTCTCTGAAAATGAAGGACAAAGATACATAACTCTCCACTTTGTAGTTAAATTCTACAACTAAATTGTACAGAAACTCAATATCGTCATAAACAAATCTCTTACAACTGCTAGGATGACATAACAATGATTCTCAAAAATATGAGAACTATATTTTGAATAGATGTCATCGTACCAAATACTCATCCAAGATATATGACCTTGTGGGATGGGGAAACTTTTAAAATTTAGAAACCTAGGAGAAGAAATCGAAAGTCTATGAAACTGGGTCGTCTAAGTGGCACAGTGGATAGAGCACTGGCCCTGGAGTCAGGAGTACCTGAGTTCAAATTTGACCTCAGACACTTAATAATTACCTAGCCATGTGGCCTTGGGCAAGTCACTTAACCCCATTTGCCTTGCAAAAACCTAAAATACAAACAAAGAAAAAGTCTAAGAAACTAGGAAAAGCTACTCCCTGATCTGCTTCTAGAATGGTCCAAATGATGTTTTCACTGAGCATGTAGAGGAAGGATTTACATCTTTGCACTTTAGTTTGATAATTTTTAAAGTTATTTTTTTATTTATTTGGGTAATAGTTTGCAGTTCATTAAACATAAAAGAAAAATAGCAGAACAGAAAATGATCCCAGGGCAATTTCTGGCTGAACTCAACAAAAAGATGAGAAGAATGTGATTACAGATGAAGTCTTTTTATTTTTAGGGTTTTTTTTTGCAAGGCAAATGGGGTTAAAGTGGCTTGCCCAAGGCCACACGGCTAGGTAATTATTAAGTACCTGAGATCGGATTTGAACCCAGGTACTCCTGACTCCAAGGCCGGCGCTTTATCCACTACACCACCTTAGCCACCCCCATATGAAGTCTTAAAAGTAGTAGTAGCTCATATTTATATTGTTACCATTGAAATTAAGGGAACCTGGGGTGGCTAGGTGGTGTAGTGGAAAAAGCACCGGCCCTGGAGTCAGGAGTACCTGGGTTCAAATACAGCCTCAGACACTTAATAATTACCTAGCTGTGTGACCTTGGGCAAGCCACTTAACCCCATTTGCCTTGCAAAAACCTAAAAAAAAAAATTAAGGGAACCTGAGGCACAAAGTTCCAAGAACATTTGGTTATTTGTAAGATTAACAATTACCAATAAAAAATAGATCTCTTATCACCTTAGTAAATCAAAAGACCATGAGTTGAAGTTTACTATCCTTCATATAGTCTTGGAAAATTATTGTTCTTTGTCCTTTTTTTTTTTAAATTTTTGCAAGACAATGGGGTTAAGTGGCTTGCCCAAGGCCACATGAACTCAGGTACCCTGACTCCAGGGCCGGTGCTCTATGCACTGTGCCACCTAGCGGCCCCCTAGCCATCCTCTGTCCTTTGTTTTTGAAGAAGACCAATGATGTCATAAAGTGATGTCAACTCCTTTGGTCTTCACAACTTCTGACACTTAGCACTTGAGTGACCTCAGTAAGTTGTAAGTAAATTGGAGTAAACTCTGTGAGGCAGAGTTAAACAAAGTTGGTAACCTCATTCTCTCTTCCAGAAAAAGCCCAGTGGGAAGAAGAAAGTCAAAAAAGCTGGTAATGGCCCAGGATGCAATGGATAATTTTCAAGTCTTCAGTGTCTGACCGAGATCTAAGTGCTCCCTAGCACCTGCTTCAATTATCTTCATGGCCACTGAAATGAATTGTTCTCATTTGTCCACTCTGCTGGGAGACAGGAACAAAGATGGAAAACAAAATGATTGCTTAAAAAATCTGAAGTGTCATAGATGATGGAAAACAGAATGATTGGATCAAAATCTGGAATGGTGTACTAACAACAAGTCTTCTTTCCATCTTATCATTGTGGAATGCTCACCAGTGTTGTTTAGCTACATGACTAATGAATATCATAAGGATAACAGACCAGACTTTCTCAGAGGATAATCAGCATTGTAGAGATAACAGACCAGGCTTCCTGGCATCCACCTGCACCCTTCAAGGATAACAGATTGTATAAGGACAGCTAGTTATATGGAGGCAATAGTTTTCTTTCATTAAAGTGATTTTATAGGGAAACAATTTTTAAATTTAACTTAGAGGAAAACTAAACCTCTGAACTCATGAATTTCTGAACTTGGAAACAAAAAAATATGGCTCAGGAAGTTAAAGAATGGAATAAAAAAATAAAATCCTGATTTAGAAAATCATCTGATTTTCTCAATATAATAGTTTAGATAAAGCACTACCTTTACACAATAGTCCTTTAAGATACTATCCCCATTTTACAGGTGATAAACACTAAGATGCCAGAGGTTATAAGAAATTTGAATTCATAATTGATAGATCTGGGTTTGTAATCCAGATCTATTAACTATGAATTCAAATTTTCTTACTTCTTCATAAAATCTCTCTATTTCTGCTGTTTTTTGTTGACAGGAATACATCCACAATCAACTTCATAAAAATTAAACTGCTTTCTTTTTTAATTGCTATTTATATTCATTTAATACAATATGAAAAAAGCCTCAAAGTCTGAAAACATATGAACTTTATAAATATTATACATTTGCAGGGTTTTTTTACATAAATAAATTATAACATTTGCAACTTTCAACAATCCTGTAATGAAAGGATTACAAGTATTATATCCATTTTACACATGAGAAAATGAAAATTAAAGAGGTTAGATTATTTGCTTATGGTCATACAGCTAGTTAGCCAAGGCAAGATTTGAATCCTGGACTTCCTATCCATTGTACTCCATTGCCTCAATAGTCAAAAAACAACATGAGGTGGTTATGTGACCTTAGCCTGTTCACTTTTCTGTACTCTTGTCTTGTCATTTATGAAATAAGAGAATTGAATTAGATTACTATTGTTGTTGTTGTAATTAATGTACACGTAGTCATTTTCCAACATATTTGACTTTTCAATGACTCCTTTTAGATTTTTTTGTTTGACAGAGATATTGGAATGGTTTGCCATTTCCTTCTCCAACTGCAACCTCCCAGATGAAGAAGCTGAAGAAAACAGGGTGAAGTGACTTGCCCAAAGGAAGTGTTTGAGTCCAGAAAAGGAAGATGTATCTACTTTTTCCAGGTCCAATAACTCTACTTTGCCACCTAGCTGTCCCCTTAAGTTATTTAGACATATCTTATTTCTTACTCAAAATTGGCTCCCCATTTTCCATCATGCTCCACACCTCCTCACTGTACCCTACATCTATACTATTCTAATTATAATATTCATAATACCAGTGAACTTTCCTCATCTTTTTTAAAAATTTTATTTATTTAAGGCAATGGGGTTAAATGACTTGCTCAAGGTCACACAGTTAGGCTGGATTTGAACGCAGGTCCTCCTGACTCTGAGGCCAGTGTTCTATCCACTGCACCACCTAGCTGCCCCTAACTTTCCTCATTTTTTACCAACCTCAAGGATGCCCTTCCCTCCATCCTTGTATTTTGAAAACCTACTCATCATCAAAACTCAGCTTAAATACCACATCTTACTACCTCTTTGTCTTATCTCATCTTCTCAGATAGAAGTGATGTCCTATCCCACCCAGAACTCTCACTATTCAGTATCTTGTTTTTATCTCTATTGTCTTCTTTGATTAGTTGGTCATTCCTGCTTAAGAGGGAGCAAAATAGGCTTAGTATGTTGGGATCAAGGTACAGTATGTCCAACAGTGTCTGATCAGACCAACATGAGTACAGAAGACTCTACCATAGGTCAGGTACAGATGGTCCATATGAACATTTGGGGTGGATTCTCTAAATTTGCACATCATGAGTTTCTTTTGAGTTATAACAACTCACTTTGTTCATTGAACATAGTGCCTTCTTTGATGCAGGCATGCCATGATGGTTGATGGTCCTTTGTCAGTGTTCCCCATGTTCCATTATGATTATGTTATACATTCTAGAGATGGGTGATACAATAGAAAGAACATGGACTCTGGAGTCAGAAGATCTGATTTCAAATCATCTTCTGGCACTCACTTTACTAGCTGTGTGATCCTGCACAAATGACTTAACATGTTTGGACCTCACTTTCTCCATTTGAATCATGAAAGAGGTTAGATCAGATGACCTCTAAGGTCTCTTCTAGCTCCAAATAGAAGAGCCCAAGATTTGAATTTACTGTGCATTTGCTAAATGCCTCAATGGAGATTGTTTCCCAAAAAATAAAATCTTATATATTTATGGGCAAGTTTGATCTAAGCTCTAGATTGAAAACTCCCAGAAGGCAAGGACCAACCATGGCACTTATATTTGTATCTACCCCAGTGCCTATCACAGAATCTCCTCTAATTGTTCATTCATCATGTTTTACTCTTAATGGCAAAGATACTAGAGTGGTTTCCCATATTCTTCTCTAGCTCATTTTAGAGATGAAGTAACCAAAGCAAACAGGATTAAGTGACTTGTCCAGGATGATACAGTTAGTTAAGTGTTTCAAACTGGATTTAAGTTCATGAAGAAGAGTCTTCTTGATTTAAAAACACTGCTCTATTCACTTCAAATACCTAACTGTTCACCTACAAAGGAAGTGACTAAGAATCATTGAATGAATGAATGAATGAATGAATGAACTTTTACTCTCTCCTGCTAACTTTAAACCAAAGATGAAACAATTATCACTTTAATGTTCATCTGAAAACAGAAGACTTGATTTAAAAAAAACAACACACACACACACACACACACACAAAACTTGTTTCTTTAGTTCCTTGTTTTGTGTTTGGAGCAATTTAATATATTTTACAATGCATTTATTCTATCATGTTTTGATATCAGAACTTTAGGTGGGGGCTAATGTAAGTAGTTCAACTAATGAAAAGAATGATTCTTTCATGCTGTACTACATGACAATTTAAGGCATATCAATTAAACAAACTCTTATTAGAGTGCCTTGATAATATAGTTCATTTTGCTTTGATATGGTCAGAAATCCCCACATGCTTTTGAGATGCAATCAAGTCATCCTATAAACTTGCTAAAGAAGGGTGCTGTGCACCACATATTTTCAGATCACTCAAAACGACCTACTTTAAAAACGTTTGAAGTCTTTCTAAACTGTGAACTTAGAACAAATTAAACTTGTTTAACAAGCAGTTCCCAATTTGTTGTCCAAAAGGCATCTAAGCTCTGCCATTGAGGGAGAGCAAGAGAAAAGGAGGACATTTTATCCCTCTGATATGAAGTTGAATGTAATTAGAGAGGGAATAGTCCTGAGATTCTTGTTCTGTGTGCTTAGAATGCATTGTGTTTAATTCTACCAGCTTAGTATATAGAGAAAGAATTGGTTCTGAGGTCAGAGCATCTGAGTTCCAATCCTGTGTCTGGCCTATGCTATCTGAGTGGACCTCACTTTCCTTAACTAAAAAATGAAAGACTTGGACAAGAAGTTTTCTGTGTTCCTCTCCAAATTCATGCCCAGAAACCTATTTATAATCTTCTGTCAGTTCCCTGCTTAAAACAATGTTCACTGGTTCTTCATGACCTAAGGGCTGAGAAGTTCAGTTCCAAATTATCCTATTCCACCATTTAATCCTAATACATCCCATGTTAACCTCAAAATTGGATTATATTGATTCCCCAAATGACCTGTGATACTCTGTCTCCAAGTCTTCCTAAAACATTCATTACTTTCACCTCAGTCTGGCATGACTGCCCCTTCAAGTTGAGCCCCTACGGCTCAACTCCTCCTTTCCCTTCCTTCAAGGCTTTCTGCATTCCCCCAGCCCTCAGTGGGGAATCTTTCCTTCCTCTATTCCTTTGTATCATCTTATAAAAGCTCTATTAATGCAATTTTTACTAGTACCAATGCTACCACTATCACTACCATCACCACATCATGACTCACATACAAGTTTTATCTTCCCATCTAGATTGCAAACTTTTTAGGGAAGTAATCTTAATCACCTTTTTTATTCTCCACAATATCTTTTATAAATTGTTTTCATAGCTTGTTTTCACATCACCACCAAAATTTCCAAAGACATGAATAAATTAATTAACAGAGGCCTAATTAAGTACTTACTATATACAAGGCAATGTGCTAATTACTAAGAATAAAGATAGAAGGGGTGGCTAGGTGGCACAGTGGATAGAGTACTGGCTCTGGAGTCAGGAGGACACCTGAGTTCAAATATGACCTCAGATACTTAATAATTACCTATTTGTATGACCTCGGGCAAGTCATTTAACCCCATTGCCTTGCAAAAAAAAAAAGAACATAGATGGAAAACTAAGACAGTCCCTCTTCCCTTGAGTTCCTATTCTATTGGAGGAGATAATGCATATGGAAGATTTCACCACAAATCAGATAGAAAAATCCTATGATCTGTAGGACACAACAGCAAAGTAGATGATAATGGATCTATAATGCCATTCCTGCATAGAGAGAAAGAGAGAGATAAAAAAGGCAGACAGACACACAGACACAGACACAGACACACACACACACACACACACACACACACACACACACACACACACACACACACACACACACAGAGACATTTCTGATGTTTAACCATTGGATAGTACCAAGGACTTAGGTGGCAAGAACTTTCCTTTCTAGGTCTACAGGAGCTACAGGAGCAGTTGCCAGGCTGCATCTCCGCAGGAATTGCTTCCCAGGGTGATGAATGGGCTGGAGGCATTGCTATTCCCAAAGTTCTTGGGTGTAGAGTCCTGGACTGTCCTCTTAGGGTCTGAAGGGAGATGGTGGTGTTGTAACTTCCTTGCATATGCACCTCCTATCTCTCCTTTAGGATGCCCCATTGTTTCACCTGACTTCTCTGATCTGTGTATGGGTTGGCAGCTGGCATCTCTCCGCAGCAGTTACTTCCCTAGATAACCTCTATGAAGGCTGGGTCAGAAGTAGGACCTGTGGTCTGGAAGCTACTCTGCCTTCATCATTCCTCTCCCCTCCCCAAAGAGCCATCACTTGTGAAAGGAGTAAAAAGAAAATAAAAGGCAATAAAGTATCAGACCAACATATCCAAAGAGTCCAATGGTATGGGACTATGGGAAATAGGGCTTCCAGACTTAATTATTGCAATTTCATGAGATTGACTTTTACTTTGGTTTTTTCTTTCCATTTTTCATTGCTGTATCTACTGTGCATATATTATTTTCCTGATTCCACTTCTTAAATCTCCAAACTTCTCATATTCTCTCCTCTTTTCTTTTCTCTTCTCTTCTTTTCTCTTCTCTCCTCTCTTCATTTCTGTTCTCTTCCTGTCATTCCCTGTTCTCTTCTCTGTCTCTGTCTCTCTGTCTCTCTCTCTCTATCTTTCCCCACCCACTTCTGGACCTTTCTAATTCCCTCTTATGCACACTTCTTGAAAGCAGGGACTGTCTTTCTGTTTATATTTGTATCCCCAACCCTTAGTACAGTTCCTGGCCCAGAATAAGCATTTAATAAATGCTTCATGTCTTGATTATTCTCAATTTTTATCTTTAACAGTTTTCTGAACATGAGGTGAAATTTCAGAGCTGTTTCTATTTACAGAAAATTCGGATCTCCATATCCATATCAGTTGCCTATTGAACATTTCAAGTTGGAAGCCCTGAAGACATCTCAAACTCAACATATTCAATCATAACTTCTCTTTTTTCCCCAAAACCTTCTCCTCTTCTGAAGTTCCTTTTGAAGGCACTACCATTCTTCTAATCTACCCAGTTCATAACTGGGTATTATCCTCAACTCCTCAATTCACATAACCAATCAGTTGCCAACTCCCATGGTCTTCATTGCCATGACATGTCTCAAAAGCATATGTCTCATACTGACACCTTCTCCCTACTAACTTAGCTCAAATCCTAAACATCTTTTGTCTATCATATCTCTCCCAGTCTGATTCTTCCTTGGTATAATATAAAGGATCTATAAGATGATTTCTAAGACCTCTTCCACATTAAACATTCTATGATTCTCTATTTGTGGTAGCAACTCAGAATGATTATAGTTTTAGGCTGCTTATCCTGTCAGTACAAAAGTTAAGTCCTCTTAGAACATAGATAGATAGATAGATGATAGATAGAGCTATATAGTATGAATATACAAATATATATTATTTATTACAAAAACTGTATTAAATATTTGGATAATTCAGGCAAAGACCAAAGTTTGCCTTGGATCTGGTTTTCAAATCTCTACACAAGATATCAAGACAGCAAGTAATTGGTAAAGAATTCAAACAGTAACTGACAGATTTGAAAGCCTGAAGGGATTAACCTAGATAGAGAGATGAAAGGAAATGAAAGATAGCTGGTTTCCACAGGACAGGAAAGTGGATAATTCTGGCAATCTACCCCCTTTCTCTAATCCCTCTGTGACCTCAAATTTCAAACCGTTATCATTTTCTTACTGCTTTAAAATGAAGTGAAATCAAATCTATAACATGAAGGCAACTTCCATAGGTTATCATGCTGCTTCCCTTCCCAGTGCCTCCCCAGATCCTGCACCCCAACCTTTCTCCTTCCTCTTTCTAAACCTAAGAAACTCTACATAAACTATCCTAGCTAAATTCCTGGAATTCTCTAGGAAAGATCTTTCACAACTCTTCTCAATAGCTTCTACAAATTTTTAACAACCCTTTAAGCTCAAAAAAAGGTTCCTTATTATCCACAAATCCCTCATGCTCAGTTTAAGTGCTTTCTTTCCCTCTTTGTCTTAACTGGATATAGAGAACTGTTTAATATTTCTCATATAACTTCACATACTGCAAAACTGTTAGAATCAAGAAAGCAATCTGAAAAGATTTCCTCATGCTTGGATCTAATAATGTATTTTGGGTTAGCACTTTACTTTCTGTGGAGTAGATTAAAAAAAACCAACAAACTAATTAAATATATACTAGAATTTATTACTCAAGTCCTATGTTCTAAGCACTTTCCTAAGTAAGATTATAAAAAGACAAATGTGAAACAGAAAAAAAAGGAAGAGAATCTTAGAATTTGGTAATCCCAAATCCTCTTTGAATCTTACATTATAACAGGGGAGATGGCATGTACATATAAAGGCATATGAAATGAATACTCAAAATAGATATGCTAATTATGGGGGGAGGCATTAGCACATGGGGGAATAGGAAAGGTTTCACACAAAAGCTGATGTGTGAACTAAATCCTAAAGGGAATAAAGGATTCTAAGAAGTCAAGGTGAAAGAGAATGAATCTCAGGCAAAAGACACAGACAAAGCATAGAGATGCAATGTCATGCGTAAGAAAAAGTAAAAAGGTAAGTATGACTGGACCATCAAGGGTTGTAAAGGTCTAGTTAGCCTAAAGTTCTAAATCACTAACAAAGAAGTTTATATACAGTCCTAGAATCAATTCTCTGGGTTTATTGGATAGAGGAATAATAAATTAATACCTACACTTTGGGCAACTAGGTGATACATTGGATAGAGCACCAGCCCTGGAGTCAGGAGGACCTGAGCTCAATCTGGCTTCAGACAAGTAATAATCTCCTAGATGTGTGACCTTGGGCAAGTCACTTAACCCCATTGCCTTGTTAAAAATAATAGCTACCCTCTAGGAAATAGATGATGGCAATAGGATGAATTAGAGAAGGGGGGAAACCTGAAATGGAGAGGTCAGAAGTTATTGTGATAATGTAAGACTCCCAACTAAACAAAGAAAAGAGTATAGAAATAAGAGATATTATAGGTGTTTAAATAACAAAATCTAGCATTTAATTATGGGGAACAGGGTGAGAGAAAAGAGTTGAAGACAGCTTGAAGCTTGTGAAGCAGGGTGAATGAGAAAATATAATTATCCTTGCAAAAAAAAGGTAGTTTAGAAAAATAATAGGTTGGGGCTGGGGGAAGACATATTTGATCCTGGTTGTAACTCTAGTGAAATTTATTGAATGGAGTGGTGATGACATGGTCATATTAGTAGTTTAGGAAAATCATTTCAGCAGCTGAGGGGAAGATATACTGGAGAGAGACTCTAGCCCAGCAGACCAACTAGAAGCCCAAGAGTGATGAAAATCCTTCAAATCCTAGAGAGCATACTAACTTTATGGATCTCAGACTTAAAAATGACTACTTTTCTATGAAAGAGTATCAAACTGAATTATTGAGTCCCCAAGAGATCCAAACTGAAATGTTCTATAGATCCTCGACTTAAGGCTGCTGTTAACTGACAGAGATGACCAAACCCACCTTCCTCAACCCAATGCCCCTATCCAACCCTTCCACCTGGTCAACAATTTACAAATTTGTTTTCATTTTTTAAAATGCTTTTCCTTTCTCACTTCTTCCATCTTTTGCCCCTTACTAAGACCTATCTCTCTCATGACACTGCATCCTAAGTCATACTTTCCAGTACTGGATGCACTTTCACTCATAAGTCCGCTCACTGGTCATGGTAGAGGAGTCAGAATATTTCTTGCTACACATCGCTTCTCACTTTGAACTGTCCTTGAACCTATACTATTTAAATATATCACCCAATCTAGATCCTAGAGATTATTATCCTTTTACCACTAGGATTTTTCCCTTTCTTCCTCAATGGATTTACTTCTTCATTTTCTTTTTTCTTTCTCCTCTAACTCCTGCTTTCATATTTAGAAGGTTTTAACTTATGTCTTTTAAGACTTCCTCAGATACTCTAACTTCCCTAGCATTAATCTACTCAACTTCCATGATTTATTCTTCTTTATGCCTCAGCTATACCCAGAGATGGTCATGTCCTTGATTCTACCATCATCTGCATGTGTTCCACCAATGAATTGCAACTATGGTTGATCAAGCAAATTACTTCTTTTTTTTTTTAAGGTTTTTGCAAGGCAAATGGGGTTAAGTGGCTTGCCCAAGGCCACACAGCTAGGTAATTATTAAGTGTCTGAGACCAGATTTGAACCCAGGTACTCCTGACTCCAAGGCCAGTGCTTTATCCACTACACCACCTAGCCACCCCAAGAAAATTACTTCTTGACTTTGGACTTTATGTTAGTGCTGGATTCTGTACTCTTCTGGGGTGGGGGGAGAGAAGAGGGGACAATGTTTAATTTTCTTCAGGTTTATTCAACACCACGTGAATAGTTTTGTAGGCAGTGTGGATGGTGGGAGGATAAGAGGGCAATGGCCTCTAGTATAGAGGATAATGTAGAAACGAACTAATTTACAAAAAGATTCAGATAATGGAAGAAGGCAAGGAAAGCCCAGTGTGGTCTGAGAAAGAACTAAAGGGTACGTGGATTAGAGGTTACAGTGAAGAGATGGGGTTAAGGGCTATAAGGAAGAGAGAAAGAGAGACTGATAAAAGATTTTGAACAAATTCCTGGATCTTGGTAGCATGGAAAGTTTGCAGACTCTGAGTCTGATCTGTGATAGAAGAAGACCTGAGCTTCTGTCTTCTTCTATCACAGATCAGACTGCCCCCTCTTCTCTCCCCCCACCCCAGAAGAGTACAGAATACAGCACTAACATAAAGAAATTAATGCACATTGCATAATCTCAAATGGGCCCTCATTTCAAAAAGTAATTCTTTACTATATCCTTAATCAATTGACTCTCCACTTATCACAGTGGCATTTCCAAAGCTTTCTATTCCTCCTTCTGTCTCCCATACTATCCCCTCTCTCTGTTCTTAGTTTAGTTCTTTACTTTTATACTTCACTGAAAAAACTAAGACCCTTCACTGAGAACTCCATCTCACATCACTCTGACATTTTGCTACCCTACCTCCCTCTCCCCAACTTTGGGAGCCTCTGGTCCTTCATGAAGAGCTAACTCTTTTGACAAGGCAGACTCCTTGGTCCCATCACATTCTGTCTTCTCCAGCAGATTGCTCCCTTGATCATCTCCACTTTCTCTCTAAATGGTCAGTCCCTCCATATTCACTGGCTACTTCCTGGCTGTCTACAAATAAGGCCCTGCCCACCCCCATTTTTTTTTTATTATTTGTTTAATGCAATGGGGTTAAGTGAGTTGCCCAAGGTCGCACAGCTAGGCAATTATTAAATGTTAGAGATCAGATTTGAACCCAGGTACTCCTGACTCCAAGGCTGGTGATCTATCCACTGTGCCATCTAGCTGCCCCCCCCACTCCCCATTCTTTTTTTATTTTTTTAGGTTTTTGGCAAGGCAAATGGGGTTAAGTGGCTTGCCCAAGGCCACACAGCTAGGTAATTATTAAGTGTCTGAGACCGGATTTGAACCCAGGTACTCCTGACTCGAAGGCTGGTGCTTTATCCACTACACCACCTAGCCACCCTCCCACCCCCCATTCTTAAAGAACATTTACTTAATCCTACTATCCCTCTTTAATCCATCCCAGCTAGTTATTATCCTATATCTCTCATAGCCTTCTTAGCTAAACTCTTTAAGAAAGTTCACTACACTCAGAGAATCCATTTCTTTTCTTACTAGATTCTGGCATATGACTCCCGATCCTATTATTTGACTAAAACCACTCTCTAAGATTGCCATGGATTTCTTAATCAACAGATTTATTATCCTTTTCTCAATTTCATCCACCTTGACCTCTCTTGAGCCTTTGTTATGAGCCTCTTCTGGATGGTTCTCCTCTAGCTTCCCATGACACTGCGCTCTCCTGATTCTTCTGTCTGACACATTTTTCTCTTTTGCTGGATTTTCATCTAGGTCATGCCCATAAATGGTCCCCACTTCTTTTTAATCTCCTCAGCTTCTGTGAGTTCAATTTTATCTCAAGGCGAAAGATCCTCAATTCTCTCGTGAATAAGTCTTGCATCTGTCAATTGCCTTTGAGACATCTTGAAATGAATTTCCTGTAGACTTTTCAAGTTTGACCTTTTACCAAAATTTTCCTTGTTCCCAGATTCCCTATAATTATGAAGAGTGTTTCTCTCCTCCCAGTCACCCAAACCGATTCACAACATCAGTACTGTCCT